>NC_079207.1:28093885-28313388 GCF_026745355.1 Beta vulgaris subsp. vulgaris | reverse complement strand
CTCGTGACAATACAATTGAGTTTCAGTTTAGATGACATTGAATAATCTGCCAAAAACGGAAATTGACATTGAATAATCTGTCAAAAAAGGAAATTTCAAAAACTTTCACCACAAAAGGTCAATGTACAGTTGCCAAATAATGGTCTAAATAGAGCAGAATAGACTTGTCTTAACCTAATATAAGCCTAATTCTTCTTCTTCTTCTTAGTTGCTGCTCCTTTGTTGCTTGTACTTGCCTTTCTCTTAGTCTTCCCAGCAGCACTTGTACTGGCAACATCAGCTTCCTTCAATTTCTTCTGCTTCTTTGTTGTTGCTCTTTGACAAGTTAACTTGTTGTGGCCAAAATCACCACAATTTCCACACCTCATTGAAGTACTCCTTTTTCCTTTCCTCTGTTCTTCTTCACCTCTTCTTCTGTTCCTCACAGGCCTTCCAACACCCCTTCTCAGAATAGGTGGGTGAATAGTGGGAAGGTTAGTTTCAGGCCATTGATCCTTGTCAGGGATGGATTTGATTCCATTTGCATATGCCATTTTGTACATCTTCACAGAATACCACTCATGTACAAATTTGTGTGGGTCAAGGCCAGCCATCAAAATGGCTCTCATTCCATGCCTGCATGGGATACCATTTAGCTGCCAAGCATTGCACACACATGTGTGATTGTTCAAGCTAACAGGGAGAGTTGATTTCCCATCAACAATTTCATACTCTCCCTAGCTTGACAGATAGGCCCTACATGCCCTTGACTCCACACAAAGAGCTTGCACCCTTTTCACAATATTAGGACATATATCTGACCTCTCCCATTTCTCACAGATTTCCCTTCTTGTGGCCATTCTGACCATTGTAACTCTCCTGATTCCTGAAATTATCACCAAATGCACTAGTTAGTTAGTATAAACCAACTTAATGTTAACAAGTGTACTAGTATTAACCAACTTAATTACTTGAGTTTAATGTTAATTACCTTCAAGCAATGTTAAGACAGGCCTGCACCTATCAATTCCCAGAGTGGAGTTGAAAGACTCTACAAAATTAGTCTTATTCACATCTGACTTAATTGATGTATCAAACTGATGCTTGGTCCATCTCTTTTGCTCTCCAAGGTTTGCCAACCAAATCCTAGCAGCAGGATTGGCCTTCTCAATTTGCTGCATTGCCTTTTTGAATGTGAATTCAGATGTGGCACCAGCAGCAAGCCAAAAAAGTTGCCACATCTTAGGGCCTGAAAAAACCCTTTTCCAGTTCCACACTCAAGTGCTTGGTGCAGTATCTTCTCCCAACTTCTGGCCATAATTCCCTACATGCTTTATCTATGGCCTGCACAAGTTAGATGATGTTAGTCAGCTAATAATTTTCATAAAAAAATAACCACAAAAGCAAGTAATGGCATTGTGTATTTACCTTGTGTCTATCAGATATTATGCACCAATTATTGCCTCTGTCACTTTGTTGCAAGACATTCTTCAAATGGTAAATAAAGAAGCTCCAACCCTTTTCATCCTCTGCAGACACTATTCCCCAAGCCACTGGAAACATCTCATTGTTTCCATCCAAGCCCGCTTAGCTGACACCATGGAGTTTGTTGTTTCCAAGCCCAAACATGTGTGCTCAGACCCTTGAATGGACTTAGTGGCCCATGTCACCCCATATGGAAGCTTTGAAGCATGTAATCTCCAAGGGCAATCCACATCACTACAACTCACTGTGTATACCCAATTACTGGCCTTCTCAACAACAACAGCAAACCCACATTGTATACAATAATATCTCACCACATCCCTCAAATGCTTCTTGTCTGTATACAATTGCCAGGGTCTGATGATAATCTTCCCAAACTCTTCTTCCTTGTAAAACTCCCCAATCCTGTACAACCTAGCCATGTAATTGTCCATATCTTCACAATCATCCTCCCATATAGGTCCCTCAAAAGGATCAAATCTATCATGTATCATATTGCCAACATATCATGTTCAGGTGGACCCTCAAAGTCATCCTCTTCACCCTCTAAGTCACTTTCATTTTCAACACTACCTATTGTTTCATCAGTGTCCCCTAAATTGGAAGGGCTGTAAGCATTATCATCAGTACTTTCATTACCTAAATTACTCTCTATAGCAACACTGGACCTCTCACCACCCAATAATGCACCAATACTGGACCTCTCACCACCCACAGAAGTAGGTTTCAATAGTCCTTTCCTGCTAGCAGTAGACTTTGGTATCCTTTTTCTAATAAATGGTTCTCCTCTCCCGAACAATGGTGGTTCAGGTTGTGTATTTTGTGAGAATGGTGGTTCACTAGGTTGCTGTACTACAAGGTCAAGTGGTTCATTAGGTTGCATTTCAGTTGTTTCACCTCTGTTTCTTTGACTTCTTCTTATGACAACATGTTGGGAGGGTTGAGTCTCAGGTATATGATCAAGGACAATAGGTTGGTGAAAGGATCCTTTACCTCTTCCCCTGCCTTTCCCTCTAAGCCTAGACCTCCCTCTTCCCCTTCCTACATATTCCTCAACAGGAGTCAGTTCTATATTATCCCAGTATGAAAGGTTGTCCACAATGTTATCATGTATATTCTCCAAACTTTGTGAATGACTTGGGTCAAATATTTGTGATTCTGGTTGTGTATTTTGTGATTCTGGTGGATCAGTTTCTTGTGATGGGATGACACAGCTTCTTCCACACTTGCTAAAAGTCTAGAACTTCTTCTTGGAGGAGATATAAGTGGTTTTGGAGGTTGTTTCAGTGGTCTTGGAGGAGATATAAGTGGTTTTGGAGGTTGTTTAAGTGGTCTTGGAGGAGATATAGGCGGTTCAGATTGTTGAGTTTCAGTTTCATTCTGAGTGACTTGTGGTTGTGATTGTGACTCTCTAAGTGTTTTTGCAGCTGTGAACACTTTGCTAGGTTTAGGTACACTCCCCACCCAAATGTATATTAAATCCCTTGCTCCTAAGTTCTCAAACATTTTCAGTAAACTTTTGTCATCAGTCAATTCTACATGTTTCATCTTATGTACATAGTGAAATTGAGGGTTTGTGAGTACTTTGGTGTTATCTTTCTCTGCGTTGTCCAAGTAGTCAATAATGCAATCAATCAAAGAAACCTTATCAATGTCCTTTACAACTACATCAGTATTCTTCCCTAAATACTGAAACCTTAGCACAATATTTTCCATGTCTGGTATTTTTCACCCTAAACACAAACAAACAAAGCAACAAGATGTACCAATATTAAAACACAATCTAAAATCAGTCATTCTAAATTCACCAATTCAAAACTCTAAAGCAATGGAATTTATATTCATACATTGCAATATTCACCAATTTCAGAAATTAAGTCCGAACCCAAAAAGGAACAACTACAAAAACGCAAATAACAAAATTCATAGACTAACAAAACTTACAAAAATGCAAGTAAACCATGAAACTCGAACGCACCCTTTTCTTCAACCCTTGTTCCACACCACTTAAAAGTTTGCAGTCAATTTATGGTAGAAAATTGTCCCAAAAAAAAAAAATTAGCAGAATTTGGGAGAAGAAGCGTAACAGAGACGAAGAAGAAGAGTAGCAGAGACGAAGAAGAAGCGTAACAGAGACGAAGAAGAAGAGTTGATCAGGAGAGAGAAAAGTAAAACAAGGAAGTTGAGGAGGTGGAGTAATTTTTTGGGGTGAAATAAATTCATTAAACCATGGTTAAGCAAAAAACATAAATTAACTGACAATTAACGCCTAAGACTTCATTAAAGTCACGTTTGTGAAGGTAATCACATTTTAAAGTTATTTTTGGGATTTTAAAAAACACAAGGTCACCAATGGGAAAACGAAAAAACACAAGGTTACCAATGGGAATTTCCCAAAATTAAATGATTTTTAATTTTTTGATTTAATTAAAAATATGATGGGAATTGGTAGTTGGGATCCACTGCCATTAATAAAATTAAATTAAGTCTGCAAATGGGCGAAAGTGACGGATAACTTTTTGCGTGAAGTAGCGCTTGATGGCTGAATCAATTCCTCTTTTCTAGCGCTGGAGCGGACGTTGCTGATTTAATTTTTATTTTTATTTTTTTTTACGAAAAATCATTAAATTTTTTTTATTCGGGGGGTCATGTGAACCCCAACATGAACCATATTGCCTCCGCCGTGCATACCAAACTTGCTTGTTGTACGAGTTGGTTAGGGATTAACTTAAGGCTACAAGGTAAAATCCTCCCAACTATGGTACTGGCAAGTAGGGATTTAATCTCAAATACCTGGACTGTAAATGATAGACAACAAACAATGGTGGGTTGAGCTTTAGATAGGCTCCTCCTTACCGTAAAAAGAAGAAAAAAAACATTGACAATACATGGTAGTTCTATGCAAAAAGTGATTTACCATTTTTCATGTATTAGGAAGAAGATGCAGATGTTGCTCTAAATGCTATTCTCTCTGCTCTCAAATAATTGTCTTGCATATTATTTTAGCTAGGCCATAAATGATTTTACCTTAAAGAGACAATTTACTGCACTCAACCCACTCAAGATGTATATTGTAAGGCCCTCCACCAACCCTATCTCCCTTAACTTTCTCTTCATATTATATGATGTAGTGTTTTTCATTTTTTCACTATATTAATTTTTTTGTTCTTACTTCTATTCTATCCATCCGAAAAGCTATAATCCTACTATCTACTCTTAAGGGTCGTTTGGTTTAAGATATGGAATGAAAAAAGAACATATACAAATAGAAGAGGCCATAGGGGAATGATAGCAAAAATGGCTACTTTTATTAAGTGTTTAGCTAAAGCTAAGGAATGGAAATAAATGGTAATCATTACTATCAAATCAAATCCTGGATTTTTCTACTTGAGGGAAGGGGATTAGGGGAATATAACGAATTAGGTGAATAATGATAATTGGTTTATGAGGGGTTGAACCAAACAAAAAGAAAGGGAATTGATAATTGATTATGTTTCTTGGAGCTGAAAAATAGTGAGTTAAACTATTGTTTAATATGCATGTCTAAACCTAAGTGACTAATTAATTAATTAAGTATGGAGATAATATATTATATCAAAGTTGGAAGGCTAGCTAGAAACGGATGCTATTGGAAGCAGAGGATTCCCACTGTTGCTTACACAGTCAGACAAATTAATGAAAATGTCAGGATCCAGATAAGAGTTATTTTGCGCTAATTGCCTATGAGTATTTCTCATGGTGACAAGCTATGATTTTCTACTTATTGATGATTGATACTTATGAAGACATTCCATTGTAATAAAACCAGCTTTGTAATAAGCTTGTACATCTGTCCTTAGCTCCTTTTATTCAGTTAGTTTTAACTAACTAGACTATGAATACTGTTTTGCGATAACATAAACTCATCTTTTCTGTTTCTCATCAATAATATTTATGACAATAGATTTTCTCTCTATTATGATTCTAGTGGTATCAGAGCAGGTCCAGTTGATTGAACTGCAAATTGCTCAGATTGAGTTGAATTGATCTCAAATTTTGTTCTTCTTCAAATTTTCATTGTTTTCATTCATTTCTAGTGAGAATTTCATTATGTTTTCGTCCTTAAAATTGAAATTCTTCTTTCACTCTTCTGGTATTTTCATCAATGGCTGAAGTAACTGGAGAAAATTCAAATTCCAGCGATAACAATGTAAGTAATAGTTACAATTAGGGGTGTTAATGAGCCTGGGTGGCTCGCAAACTATTCGAGCTCGGCTCGGTCAAAGCTCGGCTCGAGAGGGCTCGACTCGAGTTCGGGATCGGCTCGAGACTTTAAAGAGCCGAGCCGAGCCTCCTTAAGTTCGGCTCGAAAGTTTGTGAACAAGCTCGAAAATATTTTAGATAGTTTTATGTAAAATAGTAATGTCCCACATCGATAGAGAAAGAACACACCAACCTTGTTTTCCCTATATAATCTTATTACTCTTTAAGTCTTTAATTCTACTTCTTATTTGATTTGTGTTATTTATAATGTTGGACTTTATATGAAGTCCTCCATTTGTAAATATAAAATTAATTCTAATACTATATTTTTTTTTAGTGAGGCCAACAACATTTGCACATTAATTAGAACATGCAAACTCCTATTGCTAAACATAGTTACGTTGAACTCCAACATCAAGAGGAAGTAATAGCACAACATTGAGTTGTAGCGCCCAGCCAACAACAACATTTTTTTTGTGATTTTAGAACTCCCACATCGGAGAGGAAACCAGGGCCACAAGGGACTGATGCTTTTAAAAGACTTGTATAAAGTTGAATGGAGTTATGGATGATGGGCCTTGTATATTGAATAATAATAAGCCTGACTTCCATTTTTGTCAAGAGTTTGACAAGATTTCATTAGGCTATATTCATATCAAAGCCCGGTGAAAATGGGTCAAGTTGGAACTTTTTTTTGTTTGTTTAAAGTTCGGATTTCTCGAGCCGAGCTTGGGTTTGATTTTTTCGAGCCCGAGCCGAGCCCAGATTTTCGAGCTCGAGCCGAGCTCGGACCTTCACATTCTCGAGCCGAGCCAAGCCTGGTCCTGTTCGGTCTCGGTTCGGCTCGTTAACACCCCTAGTTACAATGATCCATTTGTATTTCGAATTCTGATCAAACGATGAATAAACTAGTTACGTATTAGCTTGAATGCAACTAATTATGTGAGCTGGAATAGAAACGTTAAGCAAGCATTAATTGCGAAAAAAATTAGGTTTTCTTGATGGATCAATTGAAAAACCTGATTCAAAGAACAAAGATTTTAATCGATGTTTTGAGGTGTGATTATCTAGTTACTTACTGGATGTTAATTCTATGGAGCCATAAATTAAATTGGTGAGAATTTGACATTTCTTGAGAGTTCTAGTCAATTATGGCATGAGGTTTCTGAAAGATATGGTCAATCCAATGGACCTCAGATTTATCAATTGAAGAAAGATCTGGAGAATTGAAGCAAGCTAAGAAAATATGTCAATTGTGGCCTATTTCGGGAAGATGAAGCGTCTTTGGGATGAATTAAAGAATCTCAGAAATTTCCCTGATTATAGCTATGGAATTTTATCTCAGTGTACTTGTAACTTCTTGAAGAAAATTGCATATCTTCAGGCAGAAGAGAAATCTATAGATTTTTTCCTTGGTCTTAATGATTGTTATGACAATGTTATTACTAACATTTTGTCTATGAATCCTTTGACATCAATTAATCGAGCTTTCTCATTAGCTCAACAAATTGAGAAACAAAAACAAATTTCTGCAATTCAATATTCAACTTAAGAAGCTAGCTAGTGCTTTAGCTGTGCAACGATATTCTGGTGGTAAGAAGGATTGGAGGAAGAAACATTGGAGAAGATGAACCTACATTGTAATTATTGTATTGTAAGGGTAAAGGACATACTAAAGACCAATATTTCAAACTCATTGCTTTCCAAACCAGTATCATCATAAGAAACCAGTTTCTAACACCTTTGGTGGCAAACATGTATACATGTTACCGTTGATAATAATTTTGAAGGTACACCTCTGGGGTATGTTGCAGCTGATCCTTCTGTGGCTACAAATCATGTTGATACAACAATGATGCACTCTATGTTCCAAGAGTTCCTTAATTTTGTGAAAGGAAAGCAGATTATTAGAGAATCTTTCAATAATCATGCACCTTACGCTCATGCTCACTTTGCAGGTATAATTTCATCTTCCACTTGGATAATCGATGTTAGTGCAACTGATCATATGGAATGTGCTATAAGTTTATTTTTTTGCAAAAGAAAACTTGGTAAAAATGATTGAAGTAGGGTTACCTCATGGTAACACTTGTGTTTTTGAGATAAATGAAGTGATAAAATGTGATAGCATTATATTGTATTGTTTTGTTAGTTCCTACTTTCAAACATATATAATTTGATATATGTTGGACAGTTAATTCTCATAGTAAGATTGATGTGATCTTTTCTTAGACTAAACGTGTTTTTCTTAATGCTCCTAGGAAGAATAATGTTCAGGGCACTAAGATTGGTGGTCTATATTATCTGAACATGCATCTTTTCATTCAAAATCTCAATGCTTATTTCAAATCCACAAAAACAACCATTCCTATATATGTTTCTCCTGCTTTTAGAGCAAATATTGCTGCTAAACCTTCTCTTGACATATTGCATGCTAGGCTGGGTCATTCATCTTTGTTTAGAATGAAATATGTTGATTCTTCTATGTGCTCACATTTAGATGATTTTTTTTTGTGAGATATGTGCCTTTGCCAATCACAAATCATCTTTCTCTAGAAGTATTTCTATACCTCCTGAGTTTTTTCTCTTACATATTCACACGGTGCTCCTATTTTCTGACAATCCTTGATGATTTCAGTAAAAACTACTTGGATATTCCTTTTAGAAAACAAACAACAAGTTTACAAAAGTATTTCTAATTACCTTACTCAAGTTGAAACTCAATATGGGAAACAAGTTAAAGTAATTAAATCAGATAATGGCACAGAGATGTAGTTCAAGACCAATGTCTTACTTTGTTCTGTAATAGAGGAATTGTCCATTAAAAAAAGCATATTGGTGTTCCCCGACAAAGTGGGAGAGTAGAGAAAAAACATAAACATCTCTGAGAAGTTGCTAGGGTCTTGAAATTCCAAGCTAATCTTCCTTCTTATTTCTGGAGAGAATGTCTTCTTAGTGCTACTTTTCTTATAAACAAAATTCTCACACCTACCTTAAGAAACTTTTGCTCCAAGTTTTCTCTCGGTGCATGATAGCCTATCATACACCGTCGCCATGGCAAGAAAGGCAAGTGGAAAATCTCAAGGAGGGAAAGATGGTAAGCATCTAATGAAAGCTAAGGGTCCCGTGTCGGAATCACAAGCGTTACGAACACGTTCCATAGTTGAGCTTCTAGGTGTAGAAGCTTTGGATTTTGGATTAGGGATAGGTGAAATCCTAACACCAAAGGCATCTATTCAACACTTGAAACAACAATCGGAGGTGCGACATACCTTCAATGAGTGGCTGCAATCTATTCACCGCATTGGAAATATACTGGTGGCAAATGAAGGTGAAGGTAGAACTCCTATTCCAGTTTTTCATTCTGCAGAGAACTCGATGAGTCATTCTATCGAACATATAGTTGTTGTTAGTGAAAATGAAAGTAGGAAGGAAAATATTGTTAAGGAAACGGTGATAATTGACCTAGATGATATTGGTGATGAAATCTCTTTTTTGAACTCATCTATAATATGTTATGTATTGGGAGCTAATCCTCCAATACAAGTTATAGAAGGGGTTTTCAGGAGAATCTAGAGAATGTTTAAAGTGGATAAAGTTGCATTGATGAAGAAGGGAGTGTATTTGGTGAGATTCTCAGCGATGGATGCTAGGGATAAGGTGTTGAGTGGACACTATTTTTTTGATAACAAACCGTTAATAGTGAGACCTTGGTCTCATGAAATGGATTTTGAAAAGGAAGAGATTAAATCCCTTCCAATCTGGGTACAGTTGAAGATTGCTTTGAAATATTGGGGTGAGAAATCATTCCATAAGATTGTTGCTCAATTAGGGGATCCTATAAAGAGGGATGAAGCTATGAGGAATAGGGATAAGCTGCGATATGCGAGAATTTTGGTAGAGATGAATATAGAGCAGGAGTTCCCCAACCATGTTATGTTCTTCAATGAAGTAGGGGAGAATGTTGAGGTGCCTGTAACATATGAGTGGAAGCCTGTCAGATGTGGAATATGTAGTAACTTTGGGTATGAAAGTAAGGAATGTCCTGCACAGGTTAAAAAGGTACAGATTCAAAAGGTTGGACAACAGGAGCAAGTGGTGAAGGAGACTAGTGTTGTTGAAGATGCACAACTTCAGAACAAAGGAAAACAGATAGATCTAGAGGGTTTTCAACGTGCATTGAAGCCTATTAGAGTGAGGGTTTCTAGAGTTGCAGCGACAAACATAGAAAACTCTTTTCAGGAGTTACTGGATGTTGAAGATAATCAGGAAGGTAGGGATGCTCTGCAGTAAACTGGGAGTAAAGAGGTTTTGAATAAGGAAGATCTAGGGGACAAGGAAGAGGGATCTCTCACTCTCCCAAATGGATAGAATCATAGTTTGGAATGTCCGATGGATAACTAATGCTACCAAACAGAGAGATATGAAAGCTTATATTCATAGATTTTTTTATGGCATTGTTTGTCTCTTAGAGACAAAGGTAAATCTTTCAAATCTAGGGAAGCTTTATCAGGGGGTATTTGATGTATGGTGTTTTACATCAAATATAAGTTATCATAAGGGAGGCAAAATAGTACTTGCTTGGAAGGCAGGAAACTTCAATGTAACAGTTATTAGAGGGACAAGTCAGATGATACATTGTTTCATACAACCTAAAAGTAGTGCAGCTGGGTTTTATTGTACAATGGTGTATGCCTTTAATGAAAGGGCAGAGAATGGGATGATCTATGAGGAATAAAAGCAGATGCAGCATGGTTAATATGTGGAGATTTTAATTGTGTTATGAATGTTGATGAAAGAATATGATAATCAGTTAGAGAGGTGGAGATGAAAGATATTAGAGTGTATGGAGGCATGTGCACTTACTGATATCAAATGTTCTGGCAATTTTTTCACATGGAACAACAAACAAGTCGGAGAAGGTAGATTGTTTTCGAAGTTGGACAAGATGCTTGCTAATCAGGCATGACAAGATCTTTTTCCCACTGCAGAAGTTAACTTTCAAAATGAAAGGGAGTTCGATCACTCACCTGCATTACTATCAGTGTATAAAGATGAACATAAGGGTAAAAAGCCTTTCAGGTATTTTACTATGTGGAAGAAGGCTACACAATTTGAAGAATTGGTGAGACAAGCATGAAACATACATGTGCAAGGCTCTAAAATGTTCATTGTTATGCAGAAACTGAAGCAAGTTAAGACAAAAATGAAGGAGTTGAATAAGCAAGGATTCCATGATCTGCAAGCAGAGGAAATCAAAGCTCAACAGGCTATGATGTATGCTCAACAACAGATGCACCTGAACCCAAGTGATAAAGAGTTACCTGATGCAGAATTGAGAACAGTAAAAGTATATAAAGAGAAACATGAAACTTATGTTTCATTTCTGAAGCAAAAAGCCAAGCTGGATTGGTTGATAGCTGGTGATGAGAATACTCGAGGGTTTCATCAAAGTATTAAAGCAAGAAGACTGAAAGACCAGGTGTATAGCATCAGGGATGAAGAGGGTAACTGGCATAATCTGGTAGAGTCTGTAGCAAATACCTTTGTAGCCTATTACAAGAAGCTATTAGGATCTAATGTAGATCAGAGTATTGCAGTCATGGCACATATTGTTCAAGCTGGTCTACTGGTATCTGATGAACACAGAGCAATTTTGAATGCACCATACACAGCTGGAGAGGTGAATCAGGCACTATTCTCCATTCTAGGGAGCAAGGCTCCTGGACCTGATGGGTTTGGCTCTTTTTTTATAAAGATGCTTGGCATATCATGGGAGATGATGTAATAGCTAAAATATTAGATACATTACAGAGGGTGGGGGTATTACTTAAGGAATTGAATAATATATCTATTACTTTAATTCCTAAGACTAGATGCCCTAGTAATGTCCCTGAATTCAAGCCTATATCTTGCTATAATACACTTTATAAGTGTATTACAAAAATTTATTTAGCAGATTGAGGCAGATATTACCTGATATCATAGGGGGAAAATCAAGGAGGCTTTGTGCATGACAGATTCATAGTGCACAACATCATGGTGATTCGGGATATAGTAAAACATTATGGGAGGAAGAAAGTGAGTCCAAGCTGTTTGATGAAGATAGACTTACAAAAAGCATATAATACTGTAAATTGGGAGTTCTTGAATGAAATGCTTTTGCAACTTGACTTCATTTTGTTAAGATGGTGATGACCTGTATATCTACACCTATGTTCTCTATGTTGATTAATGGTCAAGATGGAAAGCTATTTCAAGTCAGCAAGAGGACTGAGGCAGGGAGATCCTATGTCTCCTCTTCTCTTTGTGATTTGCATGGAGTATCTTTCAAGGATACTATGCAGATTAAGCGAATTACAACAATTCCAGTTCCATCCTAGATGCAAAGAGATTCAATTAAGACATGTGTTTTGCAGATGATCTCATCATGTGCTGCAAAGGAGACCTTACATCAATATATTTGATGTTAAAGCCCTTCAAGTTATTCTCACAGTCATCAAGCCTACAAGCAAATGTTGATAAGTCTGCAGTGTATACATGTGGAATGAAGGAGGAAGAAATTCAGAGAGTAAAAGAAGCATCAGGATTCACAAGAAGCAAAATGCCATTCAGATACTTGGGAGTTCCCATTTGCTCCAAAAAGATAACTGCAGCACAATGTGAATGCATTGCAGAGAAAATGACTGCTAGAATCAGAATGTGGAGTATAAGGAATTTGTCATATGAAGCTAGAACATTGCTAATTAATGCAGTGCTTCTAAGCTTGCATAGATATTAGGCTCATGTGTTTATTATTTCCAAAAAAGTTTTAATTGATGTCAGAAAGGTGTGTAGAGCTTTTCTATGGAGTGGTCATATTCATACACATAAGGCAGGTGCAGTAGCTTGGAATGATACTTGTTGGAGCAAAGCATGTGGAGGATTGGGATTCAGGGGATGTGATTGCTTGGAATAGTGCTTGTATTGGGAAGTATGTGTGGGCTATCAAGAAAGAAAGACAATGTTTGGATAAGATGGGTGAATGCAGTATATATTAAGGGGAGTACCTGGTGGGACTATACTCCTAATTCAGGAGCTAGTTGGTACTGAAGAAATGTGTGCAGAGTTAAAGAGAAGCTGAAAACTCTTTATACAGAAAGGGAGATGTGTGAGATGGCTGACTATTCTATACAAGATGTGTATGATAAGATTAGAGGGGAAGACCTGAGGTGGTGTGGGCTAAAGCTATATGGAATAGGTTATCTATAAGCATAGATTTATTGAATGGATGGCCATACAGAAGAGATTGCAAACTACTGCAAGATTAGCTAGAATGGGCATAAGAAATTCAGATCAATGTTTATTATGTGCAGATGCAGAGGAGAATCATTGTCATTTGTTTTTTCAGTGCATATATAGTGAGGCATGTTTGAAGGGTGTGAAACTATGGCTAAACATTCAAGCAATCACCACTGATTTTGAAAGACTCCTCAACTGGGTGAAGAATAGTAGAAATTCGAAGTTCAGAAAAGAGGTGGTATGTAGGAATTACTGCAGTGGTATACCAAGTCTGGAAAGGGAGAAATAAGGTGTACTGGTAACAAAGTAGTCCAAGTATAGAGTGGAGTATTAAGCAAATCAAACAGAGTGTGAGAGCTAGAATTGGAGCTATAATGCCCGGGAATATTAGTAGAACATATTTTAATTGGTTCTTGTAATTGTAATGAAGTAAAACTGTTGTATTGATGGGTTTGCTAGCATTGTTAAGGGTCCAACCTAGTTGGTTCGTTAACTTTGGTTAGCTTAGGTGTATTAACAGTTTGAAGGAATGAAAATCTTACTTAATTAGCAAAAAAAATAAATTCCCACACCTATTCTAAATTAGAAAAGTCCCTTTGAAGTTTTGACAAATACTATCCCTGATTATAGTTTTATTAGGTCTTTGATTGTTTGTGTTTTGTTCATAATACAGATTGGAAAAGAGACAAGTTCAGCCCTGGAGCTACTAAATGTCTATTCATGGGTTATCCTCCTAGTAAAAAAGGATATAAGGTGTATGATTTGTCTACTAAAAAATGTTCTGTGTCTAGAGATGTTTAGATCCAAGAACACATTTTTCCGTCTACAAAAATTCTTCTTCTTTTGTTACCCGTAAAAAAAAAAAATAATTAAAAACTCGTCAAGAAATATAGATTCACCCAAAGAAGCTTTATTCCTCTTCTTTACTAACTTTTTTTTTAATTCTGTCATTGCTCTAGAATCTGCACCATCATTTCTATATTGCACTTCTATCTCCTCCATCTTATTCTGCAATGAAAGTTCAACAATTAAATCCAAAATTCGAATAAATTAACACATTTTTAACTAGTGTAAAGAACTTACAATGTTAATTTGAAGATGCTCATAAGGTAATTTACATTCATTGCCCTCGTTCCTTTTGCGGCTTTCTTTGTATGCAAATGCTTGTGATGGTAGCTTCTTCTCATGATCACGTTGTTGCTTTCATGGAGATATATACATATTAAACACATTGAAGAACTTCAAATTTTAGTGAGCATATGTGAATGTTGAAAATGAAAAAATGAATTATCATATATTGTGTATTTGATTTTACCAATCCATAGTTCTTCCTTGCAAAGCTAGGACCATAGTGTCTCTATCCTTTTGGTTTATGCTGCTTTTCCTTTTCTTTTCACTTTCTTCCTGCATTTTTGACACGAACAAGACATGTGCATAAGATAATAATCTTCCCACACTCTTAGTATTGTAGTTTTTTTTTTTTAATATATATAAAGAGGAAAGTGCATAAAACATACCTGAATTATATCCAATTTTCAGTACTCCAACAACTGCTTGAAATGCCAATCTGGATTGTATTTGACGCATTCTCTAATTTGTGTTCATCATTGTCATACAGAGAAAAGTGATTCGCCTTTACACTACATTTATATCTACGTCAGAGCTTTCCAACTAATTGCAACTCATGACCTTTACCTTCTAAGGAGTGTTAGGAGGGAGGGAAGAAGAGGGATTATAGACGGAAGTAAACAACAAGTAAAGAGAGTCACAAAGCACTTCTGGTCACAGAAAGAAATGTGTTCAATTGTCAAACTTAGTCATTTAATGAACCATTTGCATGTTTTTAGCCCAAAGAGAAGTGCCAGGTATAATTACACCAAATACTAGATTGAATACTTTAAAGGTGTCTACATTAAATTGAACTACTATAATTAATTTAAGATTTGTTGTGGTAATGCAAGAAGCACATGTTTATATGTCATAGCATTCCTAAATGAAACAATCGTAAGGTACAACGTGAAAGCCCAATATAAGAGTACACAATAGTAACACATGTTTTTTTGTTTTCTTCTAACAAAATAATGAAAGCCCAAATATAAGTTCAACAGCAACATAGTATAGTTCATATATAGATACAAGTTCAAAGCACCATACCCTTCTAAAACATGATGCTTTGCTTTTCATCATTTAATCCAATATAAGTTCAGTTCATTTATTTCAATCCAAAAAAAATAGGAACTAAAAGCTATTTCAACTACTATTAAAGAAAACGCCCTTATAATCAAAGATGTCTTGGCCTAGTGGTTAAGATTGAGGTGCTGTGATCGATAGGTCACAGGTTCGATTCCCCCCTCCCCTTCTTTGTAATTTGTACCGCCTTCGTGGCTCATATGAATCAAAAAAAAAAAAAACACCCTTAATAAGGTCGTAGTGGGTTGGATGAACTTCGTTTTATGGGCGACAATATTGGACGGTTACATGTGTTGTACTCATATCACTTTCCGTGTGAGAGGGCAACAATATCAATAAAAATTAATTATAGCTTTCAACTACACCCATACATAGGCCATAGGTAAGAAATAGAAATCAGTCAGGTTGTGTTTTTGGATAGCTCTCACACCAGCACTAAAGTAGATAGCAGCAAATAATTAATCAATTTGACTAATTTCAACTTGTAAGTGTAACTGTGGCAGACTGCAAGCTGGGAATTAACTGGCTAAAAATCAACGAAAGGAGACGTGTGTAAATCAATTAAGATATTCTCAGGAGACGTAAGACTATTTTTTCAGAGAAACACAATTATAGAGTGCAAATAGATATTTTCCATCTCCTATAATTAATTTAAGATTGGTTTAACTTCCTTTAATATTATAGATCTTTGTATAATGGCTCTTTAAGAAAGTAAATCCTAACAGGGTAACTGTTAAAAATCACCGTCCACTCTCTTTTATTTGGTAAAAGATTTGGTGCTACCAATTAATGCTTGTTAATTTTTTCAAGCCACCTATTACCCCCACCCTACAAGCTATAGTTGGAAAGTTTGACATTTATAAATAGATGTAGTGCATTGGTTGCAAAGTATGCAGCATACCAATGTGAGTTGTGCCAAGCTCCAAAAGAGAGAGCAAAATAAAAGAGTTTGAAAGAGTGTGTAAGAGTTTCATGTAATAACTTAAGTAAGATGCTTCCTTATTATATGTGAGCTATTATTTTTTTATAATCTCTTATATTATTTAATCTTTTCACATAAATTACCCCAAAATATCCTACAATTGGTATCAAGAGCCATTCGTTCCGTTAAATTTTTCGGGACCATTTTTGGCAAATATCGGTCGAGGATCGATATTATTGCAAAGCTATAGTCAAAAATATTTTTGGCTAACTTAACGATCGGGGACCGTATTGCGAGGTGATTTTCCATTAGTGCACAGTCCGGGACTGTGAAGCTTGTTGGTCAGGGACCAAGCTTACTTGTGTATTGCCGGGCAACACCAAGTCACAAATGGCGGATATTGCTAGTTCATCTAGTAATATTGAGAAACTCAATATGGAACAGTATCGTGGAGTACACGTATGCAATTTATTTGTTGGGACAAGATCTTTGGGGTATAGTCGGTGGTAGTGAAGTTACAATACCAACCGATCCAGAAGAATTAAAGAAGTGGAAGATTAGGGCCGGAAGAGCCATGTACGTGCTAGCAGCAACCGTCGAGGACGAGTTGTTATACCGCATCAAGGATGCGAAGACACCCAAGGAGGCGTGGGACACCCTTGCAGCTTTGTTCTCTAAGAAGAACGATGCTCAACTTCAGCTTCTCGAGAATGAGTTGTTGTCGATCCAGCAGAACAACATGACGGTGAACCAGTATTTCACCAAAGTTAAAACTTTGTGTGAGCAAATCACAAAGTTAGATCCTGAAAATCCATCACAGAGACAAGGATGCGCAGGATTATTGTCCGTGGCTTAAAGCCTGGATATAGTAGTCTTGTCACGGCGATCCGAGGTTGGGCTACACAACCATCTCTAATTGAGTTTGAGAATGTGTTAGCCAACCAGGAGGCTCTAGAAAATCAGAT
Organism: Beta vulgaris subsp. vulgaris; assembly: GCF_026745355.1. Lineage (NCBI taxonomy): Eukaryota > Viridiplantae > Streptophyta > Magnoliopsida > Caryophyllales > Amaranthaceae > Beta > Beta vulgaris. The sequence goes on along the minus strand of NC_079207.1, from coordinate 28,296,324 downwards.
GTCTGGAGTTTCCGTCAAGGATGAAGAGAAAGCTCTTTTTGGCAACAAGAAGTCAAATAAGGGAGGTGATAAGACAGGCGAGTCAAGTAATCAACCTGCAAGTCAAACAGACATCATGGGGATTCAGAAAAGGACAACGTAGAGGAGGCTTCCATCGAGGGGAGCTCGACAAGATCGACAACAGGATGAGAAGGAAGGGAAAAATCAAACACGACAGTGTTGTGTGTTATAACTGCAAGAAGAAGGGACACTATGCTCGAGACTGTTGGTCCAAACCAGCAGAAGGGAATGCTGCAACTTCGGTGGAGCATGAAAGTCGAAGTGAAGTCGAGTGGGATGCACAAGCATCCTACGCAGTTGAAGAGGAAAATATTCGACATGGAGGTAGTGTCACCCAGCAGCACGCCGCACTTTCGTGTCAACGACAAGATGATCAATTACAAAGATGATTGGATCATCGATTCTGGTTGCTCCAATAACATGACTGGAGACAAAGAGAAATTTCTGAGCATTTTAGAGCGTGGTTGGGTTGTGATAACAACAAACAACTCAAAATTGCCGATAACCCATATTGGCAAGGCAGTGGTGATTCCACGATTTAGCAACAAGCAAGTTCAGCTGGATAATGTCTACCATGTTCCTGGTATGACGAAGAACCTGTTGTCAGTTTCACAACTGACATCATCCGGAAACCATGTTGTTTTCGGTCCTCGTGACGTAAAGGTGTACAAGACAATGGAAGGAAATTCTTCTCCTATATTGGAGGGACGACGTCTTGAATCAGTCTACGTGATGTCTGCTCAAATGGCATATGTAGACAAGGCGAGGAAAAATGAGACAGCTGATTTATGGCATGCACGCTTGGGTGACGTAAGCTACAACAAGCTCAAGTGATGATGAAGAAGTCGATGCTCAAGGGTCTTCCTCAACTAGATGTCAAGGAAGATATAGTTTGTGCTGGATGTCAATTTGGTAAAGCACATCAACTTCCATATGAAGATTCGAAGTTCAAATCAAAGGAACCTTTGGAGTTGGTTCACTCAGATGTGTTTGGTCCAGTAAAGCAACATTCAGTGAGTGGCTTACTTATATGATAACTTTCATTGATGATTTTTCAAGATTTGTGTGGGTCGATTTCATGAAAGAGAAATCTGAAGCATTTGGCAAGTTTAAGCTGTTTAAAGAAACAGTAGAAAAAGAAGTTGGCGGAAAATTCGTGCCTACGTACCGACAACGGAGGAGAGTATACATCTAGAGAATTCTCCCAATACTTGCAAGATTGCAAGTCCACGCCAGCTCACTTGTCCAAATACTCCACAAATAAATGGAGTAGCTGAAAGAAAGAATCGACATCTTGCAGAGACATGCAGAAGCATGTTACATGCCAAGAACGTGCCACCACGTTTTTGGGTTGAGTGTATGAGGACAGCGACACATGTGACAAATCGATTACCTCAACGAGACTAGATTTTGTCTCACCATTTGAGAAGCTAAGAAAGATGAAGCCAGCAGTGAGCCATGTTCGAGTTTTCGGATGTGTATGCTACGTCTTTGTTCCTGAGCATATGCGTAGCAAGTTTGATAAAAAGGCTATTCGTTGTATCTTTGTGGGATACGATGATCAGAGGAAAGGTTGGAGGTGTTGTGATCCAACAACAGATAAATGTCACGTGTCACGAAATGTGGTGTTTGATGAAGCATCATCTTGGTGGTCACCACAAGCTGTATTATTGCCAGACTCGAAGGAGATCGAGGAAAAGCTTCAAGAAAAGACGGACGAGAAAGCCGAAGGTCAGTCTAGTCAAGATGGTGGTAGTCTTGAGATTGAGATATTTCAACCTACACCAACAAAAGAGAGAAAAGTTCATGGCAAACAGGAGCACATCATAGAAATATTGAAGAAGAAAGGCCAAGTCAAACTGAAGATTTTGAAGAAGAAGAACCTCACCCAGCACTACGCAGGTCCACAAGGCAGAGAAAGCCAAATCCAAGATATGCAAATGCTGCAATGGTTGAGGATGTAAAAGAGCCAAGTAGCTATGATGAGGCAGCTCGAAGCAAGATTGGAGAAAAGCCATGGAAGAAGAAATTAAGCTCTCACCAGAACGAGACTTGGGAGTTAGTGCCAAAGCCTAAAGAAGTTTAACCTATTTCTTGCAAATGGGTATACAAAGTGAAGACTAGACCTGATGGTACCATTAAAAGGTGCAAGACACGACTAGTAGCTCACGAATTTTCTCAATAATATGGGCTAGACTACGATGAAACGTTTAGTCCAGTTGCCAAGGTTACTACATTTCGTGTTTTACTAGCACTTGCAGCTAGATTTTTTTTTTTTTTTTTTTTTTTTTTTTTTTTTTTTTGAGACCAATTTCTCTCTCTAGAACCTCTCTCGATGTGAAAATATCGTAGCCATGGCCAGAAGTTCGAAAAGTAAGAAATTGGCGGGAATGGAAAAAGCGAAGGGTCCGACGGATTCACAAGCGAAGAAGACACGGTTAATGGATGAAATTCTTGGCATTACAGCAATGGAGGTAGAACCAGTAGTTCAATCGGAGGCTGAGGACTTGCGAGATATTCAACAAAGTCAGCAAACGCATCGATTATTTTCTGAATGGTTGTCATCCATTCACTCAGTGGAAGATATTCAGCGAAAGAAGACTGGACAAATGGCTGATCGAAGGGTGAGGAATGTTGAACCGATTCCAATCCTGTTTGCAGAAACTGAGGTGAGTAATCCAATTTGTGCAATTGAATGTGAAATGAATGAGCAAATTAAAATCGAACTAGATGACATTCAACCTGAAATTGATTTCTGGAATTCATCTATAATTTGCTATGTAATTGGATCAAATCCACCACCATATGTAATGGAGGGTTTTATACGAAGAATATGGAAGAATATGGGTGTTGATAAGGTGGCGGTTGTTAAGAAGGGAATCTTCATTGTTCGTTTTAGATCAATGGAGAAACGTGATGAAATCTTAGCGAATAACATGGTATTTTTTGATAGTAAACCAATGATTGTTAAGGCATGGAAACCTGATATGGATATTCAGAAGGAGGATCTTACTTCTGTTCCTATTTGGATTCAATTACAATTGGATTTCAAATATTGGGGAACAAGATGTTTACAGAAGTTAATGGCACCGATTGGTAAATTGATTAAAACTGATCAAGCTACTGAAAAGAGGGAAAGGCTGCAATATGCCAGAGTTCTGGTAGATGTGAAGGTGGATCAAGATTTCCCTGACCAATTAACATTCATAAATGAGAAGAGTATTGAAGTGGTGTTTGATATCACTTATGAATGGAGACCTGATCTGTGTGCCAACTGTAAAAAGGTTGGACATAGAACTGAAGAATGCAGGAAAACAAGTGAGAAACAGATATGGAAACCCAAGGAATCTGTACAGAATGAAATGAAGCAGAAAGATGACACTGTGTTTCAGGTATCTAAGCAAGTTAGCAGGAGGAAGGAGAATGAAACCAGTGGAACGAGAACTGAAAACACCTTTGCAGTACTGGGAGAAATGGATCAGGAAGATATAATGATAGGAGATGTGGTATGTGAAAGTGGTGTAAAGAAGAATGACAGGGGAGGGAACTCTCCTGTGGACCATGGATAGTGTAATATGCTGGAATGTCCGGGGGATATCTAGTAGGCAGAAGCAACAGGAAGTGAAAAAGGTGCTTAATACTAGACCCTTTGGACTAATTAGTCTCTTAGAGACTAAAGTTAAAACTCATAAAATGGGGCAAGTGTACCAGAAGTTGTTTGATGGATGGTGCTTTTGTTGTAATTCAACCCATCATCCTGGTGGGAGAATAGTAATGGCTTGGAATGCTCTGGCATTTCATGTTGATATAGTCATGGTCACTGATCAGTTAATCCATTGCCAAGTGAAGACAGTTAATGGAAAAAACAGATTTGCCTGTACTTTTGTATATGCATTCAACACTGGGGTTCAAAGAGAGAAACTATGGAAAAATCTTGAGGAGATAGCAAGGAAGATAGATAATGCATGGGTGCTTATGGGAGACTTTAATTGTGTTCTGAATAGAGATGAGAGAATTGGTACTAGAGTTCGAGAAGGTGAAATGAATCCGTTTAGAAGATGTGTGGCTAGCTGTGAGCTGGAAGACATGAAATCTACTGGATGCTTCTTCACCTGGAACAACAAGCAATTTGGTGAGAATAGTGTCTACTGCAAGCTGGATAGAGTCTTATGTAATGAAAGATGGTGTGATGAATACCCTGAGGCTGAGGCTTGGTTCATGCCAGAGGGCATTTTTGATCATACTCCCATGATCTTGAATGTTCTTGCTGAAAGGAGAAAGAGAAGGATACCTTTTAGGTATTACAGAATGTGGAGTCTTGCACCAGAATTTAAAGACAGAATACAGGAATGCTGGGATAGGAGAATACAAGGAACACCTATGTTTAGGGTGGTTCAAAGAATGAAAGATGTGAAACAGGCTTTGAAAAAGCTAAACAAAGATGGTTTCAATGATATTCATATTGAAGATGCCAGAGCTTACTCTAATATGGTGGAATGCCAGCAAAATGCACATCAAGATAGAACTGGGGAGGCAATGGATAGAGCCTTAAGGGCTGCTATGGAGTATAAAAAGGCTCATGAGAGGTACATGATGTTTCTTAGTCAAAAAGCTAAAATAGCATGGGTAAAGGGAGGGGATGAAAATACTTCCCTTTTCCATAGAGCTATTAAAAAGAGAAGATTGCAGAATACTGTTCATGGCATTACAGATATAAATGGGAAATGGGTGGAAGGAGAGCAGGTTGAGGAAGCATTCATAACCTACTACAAAAATCTTCTTGGCACAAATAAGGAGAAAAAAACAAAGGTGTGTGCTGAAATAATCACAAATGGGCCTGTGTTGTCAGCTGAGCAACAGGAGACTCTTGTCAGACCAGTAACTGATGATGAAGTGAAACAGGCTCTATTTTCCATTCCTGGAGAGAAATCACCAGGTCCTGATGGATTTGGCACTTATTTTTTCAAGGATGCTTGGGACATTGTGGGTCCAGATGTCACAGAAGCTGTGAAAGATTTCTTTGTTTCTGGTAAGCTGCTAAAAGAACTAAACACTACTATTTTAACTCTAATTCCAAAAGTTAAATGCCCTAGTAGTGTACAGAATTTAGACCCATTGCATGCTGTAATGTAGTTTATAAGTGCATAACAAAGATTATGTGTACAAGAATGAAATCTATTCTTCCTTCAATCATTGCTGAGAATCAAGGTGCATTCATTCAAGGGAGGTTTATAGGCCATAATATCATGATATGTCAAGACATGGTGAGGAATTATGGTAAAAAAAGTACAAGTCCAGGGTGCATAATAAAGATGGACATGAAGAAAGCCTATGATTCTATAGATTGGGGTTTTGTGAAAGATATCATGAGTGGTTTGCTGTTTCCAAATAGGTTTATTGAGCTTGTTATGGAGTGTATTACTTCCCCTAAATACACTATCATGCTTAATGGTCAATGTAATGGCTTCTTTGAAGGGAGAAAGGGCCTAAGACAGGGTGACCCCATGTCTCCCTTGTTGTTTGTCCTAAGTATGGAGTACTTATCAAGGACCCTCAAGGTGGTAGGTGAAAAAACTTTGTTTAAATATCACCCTAGGTGCAAAGGTGTGAAGTTAAACCACTTATGCTTTGCAGATGATGTGATCCTGTGTAGTAGAGGTGACTTCATGTCTGTATATACAATGTTGCAAGGCTTTCAACATTTCTCTGAGACTTCAGGGTTGGAAGTAAATGTGAATAAAACAGAATTGTACACTTCTGGTATGAGCAAGGAGGAAACACAGAGGCTTTTGCATATCACTGGCTTTAAATTGGGCAAACTTCCTTTCAAATACTTGGGAGTCCCAATTAGTCATAAGAGAATAGCAGTAAATGAATGCTTGAACATGGTGGAGAAGATTAATGCTAGAATCAAATGCTGGAGTAGCAGGCACCTAGCCTATCAAGGAAGATTGGTGCTGGTCAATTCTGTCCTAATTAGTATCCAGGCATACTGGTCTCAAATCTTTATTATCCCAAAGCAAGTGCTTAAAGAGGTGGAAAGCATTTGTAGGGCTTTTTTGTGGACTGGGGAATATTATAGCAGAGATCAGGTTATGTTGCATGGCCTTCAGTGTGTATTCCCAAATATGCAGGTGGCCTGGGGATAAAAAAGCTTGAAATATGGAATATGGCAGCAATTGGTAGATATGTCTGGGCAGTTTCTTCAAAGAAGGATAATATGTGGATCAAATGGATCAATGAGATTTATGTAAAAGACAGCTGGTGGGATTACCAACCTCCCCAGGGAAGTAGTTGGTATTAGAGGAAAGTATGTGAAGTAAAGAACCAGCTAAAGAGAGTCATGACTGAAAACTCTTTGAAACAGATGAATGTGTACTCAGTAAGCTATGTTTACACTCTATTAGTGGGAGATCATACAAGAGTACATTGGGATAAATATGTCTGGAATAGACTATCTATTCCTAAACATAGATTTGTGATTTGGCTTGCCATGAAAAGAAGGCTTCAGACAACAGAACATCTGCACAGAATTGGTGTTAGTAACACCTCAAATTGTCTCATTTGTGGGAATGGTGTGGAAGATCATGTACATTTATTTTTCAGCTGCTGTTATAGTGAGAAGATCTTGAAGAAAGTTAAAGATTGGATGGGGATTAAAACTCAGAAGCAGGAACTTATGGAGCTGATCAGTTGGTTGAGCAGGAGTAACCACAGCAAATTCCAGAAACAAGTTCTAGCTGCTGTATGGGCTGCAATGGTTTACTACATATGGGGTGCAAGAAACGATGCATACTGGAATAGTCAGGTGGTGAATATAGATACTATAGTCCATAGAATTCAGAAAATGGTAATTGAAAGAGTGTATAGTGTAATGCCAAAGAAGTTGTCTAGAAAGGATAGAGAGTGGATGAGAAGTAGAGCGTTACTTGTGTGTAACTAGTTGTTATATCCTTTGTCTAGGTGGGAGGGTCCAACCTAGTTGGTTTGTCCCCCTAGTCTAAAGGTTGTGAGGTGTAATTGTTGGTTTGATTTGATTAATATAACTTTTCTCACTTAGCAAAAAAAAAAGCACTTGTAGCTAGTAATTCTTGGAAGCTCTGACAGATGGATGTCAAAATTGCAGTTCTACATGGCGAATTGGATAAAGACATCTACATGGATCAACCTAAGGGGTTCGAGAATCAGTCTTATCCACACCATGTATACAAGCTGAAGAAGGCGCTCTATGGTTTGAAGCAAGCACCACGCGCCTGGTATGGAAAGATAGCAGAGTTTCTGTTACAGAGTGGTTATTCTGTAGCACCAGCTGATTCGAGCTTATTTGTGAAAGCTCGAGATGGAAAGTTGGCAATAGTTCTTGTATATGTAGATGATCTTATCATCACAGGAGATTTTGAAGATGAGATTCAACAAACAAGAGCTAATCTTTGAGTACGATTTCAAATGAAGGAGCTCGAAGAACTAAAACATTTTCTTGGTCTTGAAGTGGAGCGGACTAAGGATGAGATATATCTATGCCAACAGAAATATGCCCGTGATCTTCTAGAAAAATATGGAATGATCGATTGCAAGCCTATGTCAACTCCAATAGAGGTTAATGCAAGGTTATGTTCAGTCGAAGGCCAATATCTAGAAAATGTCACTAGGGGAAAAAACATAAAGGGCTGCGCAGCAAGGGCTGCGCTTTTCGTAAAAGCGCAGCCCTACTAGTGAAGGGCTGCGCTTATTTAAAAAAGCGCAGCCCTACTAAGCAGAAGGGCTGCGCTTTTTAAAAAAAGCGCAGCCCTTCACTAGTAGGGCTGCGCTTTTTTAAATAAGCGCAGCCCTTCTGTAGGTAAGAAGGGCTGCGCTTTTTAAAAAGCGCAGCCCTTCTGCTTAGTAGGGCTGCGCTTTTTTAAAAAAGCGCAGCCCTTCCTGAAAAAATTTGAAATTTCGGAATCGCGGGCTTTGAAATATTGAGCGGGGATTCGTCAAATATATTATCCCTCATTCTCTCTCCTCTCTCACGTCCCTCATTATTCCTTTCCTCCTCTCTCATCCTCTCTTCTCTCTCATCCTCTCTTCTCTCTCAAAAACTCCCATAAACATTTGCGACAGAAACCTTGAAATGATTTGCACTAAACATGGCGACGGAGTCCGATTGCCTATTGTGATACCTTTTCGGAAGCGGAACGAGCCAACGAGTCAAACTCACCGCTATGCTGTGATGTTTAGGCTTTTTAAGCCATCCGAGTTCGTTTAAGCCTCCAAATAGCCATTTTAAGTTTTTCCGAAATTTTTTTTTCCCCTTAAATTATGTATTTGGGTTTTGTTTTATGTATTTAAATATTATTAGGTTGTAGTTCTTGTATTTTCAGATCTATAATGTTCTTGTATACTTCTCTTTGTTTATATATTTTGATTAATGTTCTTGTATACTTCTCTTTGTTTATTTTGATTAATGTTATTCTTGTATACTTCTCTTTGTTTATTTTGATTAATGTTCTTGTATACTTCTCTTTGTATATAATTTCTTGTATTTTCATCTTTGTTTTGATTAATGTTCTTGTATACTTCTTGTATACTTATTGTATATTTCTTTGTATATTAGTTTTTGTTCCTTTTTTTCATTTTCGTTTCATTCTTTTTATTGTTTTGGGTTTAGTATTTTCGTTTCTCTTCTCTTCTGTTTAATTTCAGAAAATGTGAGATTATGAGTAAAAAAATGACAATTTTTTTTTTTTTTATTTTTTTTTTTGGTAGGAAGGGATGCGCTAGTTAGGAAAAAGCGCAGCCCTTCTAGCCCAGAAGGGCTGCGCTTTTTCCTAACTAGCGCAGCCCTTCTGGGCTAGAAGGGCTGCGCTTTTTCCTAACTAGCGCAGCCCTTCTAGCTTAAGGGCTGCGCTTTTCTAGCGCAGCCCTACTTAAAAAGTGAAGGGCTGCTACTGAAAGGGCTGCTGTCAAAAAGCGCAGCCCTACATGCCTTTTTTAGCGCAGCCTTTCTTCATTTTTCCACTAGTGTGTGACCATGTACATACAGTTGGTGGGAAGTATTATCAATCTCACGCTATCCAGACCGGATATTGCTTATGTAGTGAGTGTGATTAGTCGGTTTATGCAAAAACCGATGAAACGTCACCTAGAGGCAGTACGACGAATATTAAGGTACGTGAAAGGGACCATTGACTATGGAATCCTGTACCGCAATGATAAAGAGTTTGAAGTTGTCGGATACTGTGATGCTGACTATGCTGGTGATCTTGACACACGTCGATCAACTACTGGTTATGTGTTCAATCTGGGTTCTTGAGCAGTCTCTTGGTGTAGTAAGAGACAACCAACAGTGTCACTATCAAGTACGGAAGCAGAATATCGAGCAGCGGCTATGGCAACACAAGAGTGTGTATCGTTGGCGCAATTACTCAAGGATTTGCATCAACCAATTGATCAGGGAATCAAGTTAGCCTGTGATAATCAGTCTTCGATACGTTTAGCGGAGAATCATGTTTTTCACGCAAGGACAAAACATCTGGAGGTACATTATCATTTTGTCCGAGAAAAGGTTCTACGGGGTAAGATTGAACTTGAGCAAGTGAACTCGGAGGACCAAGTTGCAGATATATTCACAAAAGGTCTTGGAGGACCAAAGTTTGAAAAGTTTCGTAAACAACTTGGCATGACCTCTAGACTAACTTTGAGAGAGAGTAATCGTTGAGGGGGAGTGTTAAAAATCATCGTCCACTCTCTTCTATTTGGTAAATGATTTGGTGCTACCAATTAATGCTTGCTAATTTTTTCAAGCCACCTATTACCCCCACCCTACAGGCTATAGTTGAAAAGTTTGACATTTATCAATTTTAGTGTGAAAGTTATAAGATGAATAGTATAGTGTAGTAGTATAAATAGATGTAGTGCATTGGTTGCAAAGTGTGCAGCATACCAATGTGAGTTGTGCCAAGCTCCAAAAGAGAAAGCAAAATAAAAGAGTTTGAAAGAGTGTGTAAGAGTTTCATGTAATAGCTTAAGTAAGATGCTTCCTTATTATATGTGAGCTATTGTTTTTTTTATAATCTCTTATATTATTTAATCTTTTCACATAAATTACCCTAAAATATCCTACACTAACATTATATTTAAGAACTCCAACTTACGCATTATTCACTCTAAAATAATTCAGTTCGAGTTAGCATAATGCTGAAACCAGTTTCAGCTTGAGCAAAAAACAACATCTGCAGTCCAATTGTGTGGGCAACAAAAGGATCTCCATTTGACATTTTGCTAATGTAAAAAAGCTGCAATCGTTATAAAAACTTCAAAGCAAGTAAATGAGGATTTTAATGTGTGAGTTGTGTGTTGGGGGTTGTAATTAAGCAAAGATTGAAAATTAAAAAGAAGAAACTTGATAATTAGAGGAATTGGGCATCGGAGAAAAATAAAGAATGCAATAGAATCTAACGTTACCACCATTACTTTAGGGATATAGAATCTAAACCTTATAATATGAGTCATTCATGCTTTCAGATTGTTTCAGAATTTAAAGATATACTTTGACATATTCGGAGTACATGATCATATATCATAGCAAACATTTCATAACTTCATAACTTGTCATTTATAAGAACAAGAGTCATCTTTTCACACTTTTCGATCCCTTATAAAACCAAAGGCATATTTATTCCATACTCCTTCATATCCATATAATAAGCCTATTAGCGATATAATTCACATAACCGATTATCGTCACTAAACATAATTCAACTTTAAATAGTCCTCACAATAGTCAAGTGATACACTCTTCATTCTTAGCTTTCCAACTCACTAAAATATAATAATAAACCTGATATAGTTAACAAGTGTACTTTAAATGTCATATAATACCAAGATTGTCCGAAAGTCAATATATTTTCTCAATTCCAACATAGTAAAGCTGAAAATAGTTAATCAAAATACTTTTCGCAACCTTCAAGTTCATAATATTTTTTTTTTTTTTTTTGAGGGGATCATAAATTTTGTTTTATATAGTTTTATATCATAACAATACAGTAAGCTCATGGAGGGAACCAGAGCATTCGAACATTCAGAACAGCATACAGTTCAAAAAACAAAACTATCAAACTACCATGCCCATAGCTAGGCTACAGAACTAACTGAAATCAATGAGAAGAGGAAAAGGTTAGGACTTAGAGCCATCAGAGCCTTAAAGCCAAACTACAAAAGCTGAGCTGCGAGTGAGAGTTCATAAACTTAATAAGACATAATCAAGGTAAGTAAAATTTGCATTATTTATCATCTCAATTCATCTTTAACCTATTCATCATTTCAACCTCGTGAACGCATCTCTTCATAAAGGTGATTAAGTGATTCGCTAAGACTTCTTAACAATAACTTAAAATCTCTTCATCGTGTAATTTTTGATAACCTATCTTTAGAAATTTCTACACACCATGAGTTGATTCGCGAATATAAATTTACTAGGATATCAATAGAATAACTTCTACTGTCATTAGAGTTCACCAAATCAACTTCATCAACCCAAACAATCTTATCACCTCAACTCCAATTTCGTCAATTTTTAAAATCGGCCAACTTTTAGAGATTAATTCCAGTAATACCAAAAATTTGACATAATTATAATACTCACACAATAACCCAGGAAATCAAACAACCATATTTCAGAGTATAAATATTTATCTTTGTCATGTTCGTAAAATATTTATTTAATCAATTTTATAAGGTTATTATTATTATTATTAACTTAATGATTATAATTAACGTTAAATAAAATACTATTAAGAATCGGGCTATTACACTCAGCGGTCGTTTTTAATTTTAATTTTTTCTTGAATACAAAGTCGATCAACAGCGGAATTAGTGTCAATTAGTATAATCTAATTCAGTTAAGTATTTTTAAGAGGCAGCAATATTATTTAGATGTATCGGATTTGTGAAAAATAAATTAGTATTTTTGTTTCATTTATCATATTACAATACTTTATGTGTTACCATAAAATGATATATTTTCAAAGGTGTTACAACAAACTGTTACCTATATAAGTTAAAAATAATCCCTTTTTAAAGTGTTACAATAATTTGTTACCTATTTTAAAAGTGTTACCTTCAAGTGTTACCAATTTTAATGTATTGCTTTTAAGTGTTACATTTTTTAAAAGTGCTACAATAAGTGCTACATTTTCATGGAGTGTTACAAATGTGTTACCTATAGATTCAAGAAACTTACAACTTTAAAAGTGCTACCAATTAATGTTACCTAATGCCAGTTATGCACTAGTTAATGATAATTGAGATTTGTGTATCTTAAGTGTAATTAGCTAGCAGCTCGAAAGTGCGGGCTGTTACAAGTAATCTCTATATCTATAGCATCTTGCCATTCATGAATCAGACAAGCTTGGTTATTAGAGGTAGGTTCAGTGATAGATGGAGTATTAATAGTTGAAAATGAAAGAGAATGAGAAGAAGAAGGAATGGTAGGACAAATATACTCTTGTAGTTTAACAGGAGGTTCAACTACTCTTCTTGAATTTCTGAGAGGAGGTTGATTATCATGAGATTAATTTTGAGAAGATGAAGAAATATGTGGAGAGGTAGATAGCTGAGAGTCATGATTTTGGGAATTAGAAATGTTACTAGGAGATGTAGAATGAACTGGAGCAATTGCTTGCAAGTCATCAGAGTTATGAATGTTGACAGTACTAGAAGAAATAGCATGACTATGATCATTAGTATCAAAATGAGAAATATGATAATGATTATCAGGGATAAGATTGTCTAAAGGAGCAGAGACTAGTTGGGATTTAGTGGAAACATTATCAATGGAATATATGATATCAAGATTTTCAGTAGGATGTCTGTAACAAAAGAAGAAGACTTTTTGTGGAAGGGAAAAATGTGTTCTTGGAACTAAACATCTCTGGACACAGAGCATTTTTTAGTAGACAAATCATACACCTTATATCCTTTTTTGCCAGAAGGATAACTTATGACTAGACATTTAGTAGCTCCAGGACTGAGCTTGTCTCCTTTCCAGTCTGTATTATGAACAAAACACAAACAATCAAAGACCTAATAAAACTATAGTCGGGGACAGTATTTGTCAAAACTTCAAAGGGACTTTTCCAATTTAGAATAGGTGTGGGAATTTTGTTTATAAGAAAAGTAGCACTAAGAAGACATTCTTTCCAGAAATAAGAAGGAAATAACTTCAAGAAATTCGGGGTTAAGAGTTTGAATTTGTTGACTTCTATTATTTACATATATATTCTTCATAATGACCTTAATTTAAAAGAAGGCAGATTTTACGTCATATATACACTACTTTGTAAGTTATGATATGTTTTATTTCATTTGTTTATTTATTAACATAAAGTTTAAATAAATGGCAGGGATTTGAATGGAACGAAAATATTGGGTAACCAAGTTAAGGCCATATGTTCAAACCTTTCTTCAAGAAGCAAACAAATTGTTCGATTTGTCGATGTTCACACTAGGAGATAGGGTATATGCAAGGAAGATGCTTGACTTACATAATCCTAAGGGGATGTATTTTGCACATTCGTAGGTGCTTATGAGAGAAGACTGTGTGACATCATTGAAAAAAGGGCTAGATCCTATATTGTCACATGAAAGGGTTGTTTTAATAGTTGATAAAACAAAAGATGCTTGGAATCATGATATTATAAGTGTGATTAAAATACAATCATACTACTTTTTTTATGACATGTTATCAGATAACAAGTCTTTGTCGAGGCGTTAGATAGATGAAAGTGAAAAGTACGGATCGGAGAATTAGCGAGACTCTTAAGAAATTTAAAGAAGATCTATGCTGAATTCTATCGCGGGGACAAGGAAGGACAATATCATGAATGTCGAGACGTAAAGGAAGCAATTGCCGAAGTAAAGAGACAAACTAAAGCGAGGTTTGAGTTTAGTGATGAACTGAAAGCCAAAAGTTTGAATGGAGCTAGAACTATAGAATTAGGGTTGTAAATGAAAATATTTGCCAAGAGTATTTTTTTTCTTCCTGTATTTTACTTCTAAATTAGTTGTTACTCTCCTAGGATACTATGTTTATAATTTCTTTTATGGTTAACTAATCTATCTTGGACAAAAGCTAAGTAAAACATTAATTAGCTAAGTTTTGTTTTGGTAAGTAAAATCTTGAGTAATAGTACAGTGTTTTTTAAAGTTTGGCATTAAAATTTATCTAATTCAATGTGATTAATGATCTATAAAAAACCTATTTCATTCTCCCATAAATTTATAACACGACATAGTTCTTTTATTTCTTTGAGCCAATTCAATAAAAATCAAAATCATTTACATCATATCCTACCACGAACATAAAATTTAACACTAAATAGGCAATTATTGAATGGAAATACAAATGGACTTGATTTTTTAAGAAGATCAATTTTATTACATCTCATCAATGATTCATCAGATTGAGAACCATAAGAGGATGAACAACAATACAATTTATTATTACAAATACATTATTTATGAAACCCAAAATAGTCATTTAATAAAGCTATTACCCTGAACAAGGAGGATCATATTCACAAACTACAAAAGGCCAACCAGCCCCACAAACTATATTAGCACATCCGATATATTTACTCTCCTTACAAACCACTTGTTTGTATTGCTTGCACTCCTTTCCATTCTTACACACATTTGATTGTTGATCATAGTTTTCCTTCTGCTGCACCCACTGGCTCACAGCATCGGTGATCCTAAATGCCTCGTATCCCCCCGCCGTGTTCTCGCCGTATGGTCCACCAGACTTCATTGTGTTATCACATTTTTCCTTGACTTTATCGGCAAACTGTTGGGCGAAAGACGCTAAGGTTTGGTTCCATGCAAGCGGAGCAACCCCAACTTGAGCACGAGCCGTGTTGTGAGCTTCTAAGAATTGTTTTTGGTCATCTTCAGCATGTGATTTCAGAAAACTTGGAGCTAAACTGACACATAAAAGACAAATCAATAGTTTCATTTTGATTGACAAAACAAATGAGGAAGTTGTGGGATGTTTGGAGAATTTCAAGGGGATTATATGTGAATTACCTTATGACTATTAATAGCATTAAAGTTTAATTTAGTCATGTCTTTTAATATCGCTTTAATCTGTTGTCTCTGAAATTTGAGATTTTCATGGTTGTTAGTTATGCAAATAAAGCTTAAGTTTTGTTGGTCAAATTTGGAAATTCAACATAAAATGCTTCCAAACCTACCACGTAAACAAAAGTTAAGGTTTTGGAGACTTTGCCTTGCTCTATCACCAATATATATACTTCTCCTAATTATTTCAATTTGAAATTTATGTATACAACTACACAAAAAAAAAGATAATTCCTTTCTAATTAAATTAAGGTTTTAAAAAGTGTTTTTTTGACAATATTCCCATCGACATTGCCCCCGTTATTTCTTCCTCAAATATGCTTACTTGCTTAGATGTACTACGTTGCAATATCATACAAATTAAAATTTGAGGTGCATATTACAATAACTTTTTATTTGAATCATATTAAAAGATATAGTACTAGATCACAAAATGTCACACGTATACAAGCAATGTGGACATTATGGATTTTTTTAGTACTTTGTCAAGATTTCAGCACCCATCTTCATAATCAAGATGGTATGCTCAAATTGCGCAGTAGGACTGCCATCATCTGTAACAGTAGTCCAATTATCACCCCATATAATACAATCAATGCTTCCCATCGTAAGAACTGACTCTGCATTTAGGAAAGGGTGCCAATTAAAAATCACATAACAACATATTCAATTCTCTGGTCTACATAATAACAATTCTGATAAAGCTGATCTAGAAAGATCAATGTAATCAAAAATAAGCAAAAGGCTTGTTAGACAAGCAAAAAAGGGCAAACCGCTAAGAACTCCTCTCGTTGCCCTCACATTGAGAGTGGATGTCTACTCTCTGACACGAGTGGATGATCTAGGGTGCTCTAGTAAAAATAAGAAAAAGGCTTGTTAGACAAGCAAAAAAAGGGCAAACGCTAACAACTCCTCTCGTTACCTCACATTGAGAGTGGATGTCTACTCTCTGACACGAGTTTATCATCTCTCTACTAGAGCACCCTGTCAATTTTTATCCATCTACCTAAACCTTGAAACTAAATTGCAAAGCATGCTTCAAATGAAAAAGCCATCTTATTGGGGCCCTTGCAATTTAGAAAATGTGCACACATTATAAAACATAAAAACATAAGCATGCTTCAGCAAGTATATCTGCAAAAAAACTCAACTACATATGAACTTTTTTTGTAATAATGAACCATACGGGACAACATTACCAACATCAATGAATCAAACCTCATGATATGTGTGCATGGTGGGCGTATGTTCATGTTTGTTTATGCTTGTTTATATCACTAGCTGCATTCACTAGTAGAATAATTGCTTATTACAGCGGTCATTAAGTGGCCTATTGCTACGGTTTTGGCCAAGCAATAATTAAGGGAGCAATAATATGTAATTATCTATTGCTGCGATTTTTAACCGCAGCAATAGAGCAACCTATTTCTACGATTTCCAACAAAAATCGCAGCAATAGGTATGTTTTTTAATAGAAGTCTATTGTTGCGGTTTTTCGTAGGACCCGCAGCAATAGGTATTGTTATAGGTAAAATTAAAAAAAAAAACTTTGCCATCAAATTTTAAAGAAAACAATAATGTATGAACAAAATATAACACTACTGTTTCAAAATAATGACAAAAAATACTTATACAAAATTCAAAAACATAAAAGATACACAAAAAATCCAACACATATAAGCAAAGGGATTCAAAAGAAAAATATTCAAAAAATAACAAAAAATCAGAACCTAACATC
The DNA here is from genome assembly GCF_026745355.1 of Beta vulgaris subsp. vulgaris. NCBI lineage: Eukaryota > Viridiplantae > Streptophyta > Magnoliopsida > Caryophyllales > Amaranthaceae > Beta > Beta vulgaris. The sequence goes on along the minus strand of NC_079207.1, from coordinate 28,279,409 downwards.
ATATTGAATCTTAAAACATAAAAATGAAGAAAAAAACAAAAAAAAAATGAAAACAAGATCTAGAGATTTTTAGAAACGACAAAGACTTTGAGCGCGAGGTTGAATGAAAACTGACGACAATATTGACCGGCAACAAGGTGGACCGACGACGGAGTGCGAAGTTTTGTTGAGGAAAAAGCGTTGGGCTACTTGCGGCCGACGAGCACGGGCTTCGAAGGGTAGAGTCTTCGACCTGGTGATGTGAACCGACGAGTGCGGGTTTCGAAGGGTTGAATGAAACCGCAGTGAGTTTTTGTCTGGTCGAGTCTTTGTCTTCGTCTGGTGAGTTTTTGAGGAACGACGAAGACTTCGACCAACGAAGAAGAAATCTCGTATTGAAGAACGACGAAGAACCCTATTTTGAGGAACGACGAAGAAGAGGACTCAAGCCGGTGAGAGAAAGAGTAGTGAAATGAGATCTGGAGGAATTGTGAGGAAAAGAAACAGTGCAGTGAGAATGAGAGAGGAGGGAAGGAGTGAGAGAGATATAGTGAGGGAAAACGGCTCAATGCATTAAAAAAACCCTATTCCTAAAAAAATTCAAAAACCCTAATAACCTTATTGCTGGGGTTTCTTCTAGGAACCGCATCAATAGGTTCAACTAATATATTTTAAATATTATTTTAATATATTGCTTCGGGCCTTGCCATAAACCGCCAGCAATATGTTTGGTCAAATGTTGAAACCATATTGCTGTGGTTTTCGAACAAAACTGCAGAAATATGAGTATTTTATATTTTTACTTTTATTTTTACATGATATATTGTTGCGTATGGGTAAAACCGCAATAATAAGCAATTATTCTATTAGTGATTACAGACTGCAGGTTTCAATTTTAATAATAATACTGAAGCTCATACCAATTGTAAGCGTTAGACCTTCGACCATTTCACCTGGACGGCTATTTCCTGTCAATATAATATATACAGTAAAATTAGAGAGAACAATGAAGCATTGAAATTTGAAGCAGAATACCTATTTCACTAGCCAAACTGATTGTGCATGTACTATTAGGCGTAGAAGTTACCATAAAATTTCTCTTAATACTCTAGCAAAATGTGCAAAGCGTTTCTTATTGGTAATTGAATGTGTGCAGCTATGTTACAAGCACTTGGCAAGGCATTTCTCCTTTGTTCAAAAATTATAGCATGTTAATGGCCTAAATAACAGATTCCAGATACTCACACCCAGAGCACCCATATCCGAATTTGGAGCGTTAAGTTTCTATTTGTACTTACTGTATCATGGTGACAAAAGTTATCTTTGAAAAAAAATTGTCTAAATAACAAAGATTAACAATAACAAATTCATAATTCACACAAATGATCCCCAATTCATAAATCATAAGTCTCAAAAATATCAATCAAAATTAGATTAAATAAATAGTAAGAATAAAAACAAAAGTCCAACAAACATTAATATTCTACCCCGAATTCAACCAAACTGAATCAAATCCCTCACAATATTCCAATTTTCGCCGCAATTATTTCAACAATTTTCGATAAAAATCATTCATAAATAAAAAAGATTTAATTTATTAAAAGTAACCATCACCTGAGAGCAAAGAAAATCATGCGGCTAACATCATTGTCGGCGAAATTGGCAGTGGAAAAACTACTCTAGTTCCTCATGTTTTCTCTTTTTTCTTTTTCGCTCAACTTCTTTTCTTCATATCTCGATTAATTGTATGTAATTTTGATGATAATATGTGTTTTAATTTGTCTCCTTTCACCAATTCAATGTGTTGAAGTAAACATTATAAAAGCAAAGGAATGGTGGGAAAAATAAAACAACAGACTACTTCATTAATTTCACTCTTATAAAATGCAATGCAAAGAAGATATAAATAGTAACATCATACTAAGTAACTAACTCCTATTCTTATACCTAATAAACCCACTTACAACAAAGCACTTAGTACACTTGTAACTCCTAGTAAACCCATGTAGAATCTAATATTTGCCACTAACCCACTAACTTAGCAAACTACCTAACTTACTGACATTAGCTTAGACTTAGGAAACTAACTCCCTAAAAACAATGAAACAAACATTTGAATCATTTCCAACACCCTGATCTTTTTTATCCTATCTCTTCTAAACCCCCCTCGCTTTCCCTTCCCACTTTCTCAACAATTTCAACCTCTTCTCAAATTAGAGCAACTCTCAGTAAGTAACCCTGATAATAACATCCCAAGAACCCAAAGCGTTGCGGTCGACGCAAGGGAGGAACATAGGGGGGCACGGGTGGAGGCCGCAACACCCCTCCAACTTCAACGATTTTTGAAAAATTAAGGTAACATTTGGTGTATTTTTTTAAAAAATAGGTAAAAATATTAAACAGGCCCTCCTAATCTTTTGAAAAATTTCCTATGATCCTACTAAAAAGAATTTTCTGGTTCCGCCCAGGGTCAACCAAAAACTCTACTACTCATCCTCCTCATAAAACATTGTAGCTACATATTTGGCATAAAAGAAAGACATGAATGGTAATTGAGTGGAGGATCTTTAGGAAGTTGAGGTTGCATTTCTTGACTATTATAAAGGCTTGTTGGGACACCAACAAACTTTGCAGAAGAAGGTTAGTAAGACTGTGATCAAGGAAGGAAACTTATTAGATGATGATCAGAAACAAAGATTGTGTAGGATCTTTAGTGCAGATGATGTAAAGCATGCATTATATAACATTGAGGAGACAAAAGCTCCTGGGCCTGATGGATACACCAGTGGATTCTTCAAGGAGGCTTGGGGGCGTATTGGTGCAGAGGTGACAACAACTATTTTGGACTTATTTCAAAGTGGAAAATTACTTAAACAGGTGAATTCTACATCTCTTTGCTTAGTTCCTAAATGTGAGCAACCTGAGGGTGTTACTCAATTTAGGCCTATTTCCTGTTACACTGTACTATACAAAATATTCTCTAAAATGTTATGCAGTAGATTGACTGAGACTATTCCAAGTATAGTAAACCAGGTTCAGAGTGCCTTTGTGCAAAATAGAGTTATATTTCATAATATATTCCTATGTATATCAGGATATTATGAAACAATATAGGATACGAAATGGTCCTGCTAGATGCACAATGAAAGTGGACCTAAGGAAAGCCTATGACTCTATTCATTGGGAGTTTATTAGGGATCTTTAAGAGCAACTGGAGTTCCCTCGGAAGTTCATTGACTGGATTATGTTATATGTGACTACTCCTTCATTCACTCTGAATATAAATGGAAGTTTATGTGGCTTCTTCCAAGGAAAAAAGGGTCTTAGACAAGGGGAGCCAATGTCTCCTTTGCTCTTTGTACTTGTAATGGAGTACCTCACAAGATTAATGAGTATCATGAGCAGGAAGGCAGAATTTAGCTTTCATCATAGATGTGCTCCACTGAAGATTAGTCATTTAATTTTTGCGGATGACTTGATGCTATTTTGTATAGGGGATGTGAAGTCCGCCATGTTGATGAAAAGAGCTATGAATGCATTCTCTGAAGCATATGGCCTCCAAGCAAGCCAAGAGAAGACTGTTGTGTACTTTGGCAATGTTAAAGATGAAGTAGCAAATAGGATCTTACAAGTAACTGGGTACAAAAGAGGGGAATTCCCATTTAGGTACCTAGGTATGCCTATTACTGCTAGGAGGTTGACAAAAGCTGACTGTGATATGGTGGTGGATAAGATGCTGAAGAGGATAACTTGCTGGAGCCTAAGGCATTTATCCTATGCAGCCAGGGTTACTTTGATAAATGCTGTGCTAATCAGCTTGCACATATTTTGGGCTCAAATCTTTCAGCTTCCTAATACAGTAATGCAGAGAATTATACAAGTGTGTAGAGCATTTCTATGGGAAGGCAAGGAGTACTTGCCCAGAGCCCCTTCTATAGCGTGGGATAAGGTTTGTACCCCTAAGAAAAATGGAGGTTTAGGGACTAGGGACTGGCTGACATGGCATGCTGTAGCAATAGGCAAATATGTTTGGCAAGAAGCTCAGAAAAAAGATATATTGTGGATAAAATAGGTGCACATAGTTTATATTGAGGATACTAACTGGTGGGCATATCAGCCACCAAAGTCAGCAAGTTGGGGGTGGAAGAACATATGTAATGAAAGGAGGGTACAATGGCAAATGGGAGGAAAAAATATACAGCAAAGGAGGGTTATAGCTGGTTGAAGGGTCAGTTTGAATCTGTACAATGGCACCACTGGGTGTGGGCCCCTTTCAACATTCCTAAGCATTCAGTTATAGGGTGGATGATTGCACTGGGGAAAGTTAGAACAAGGGAAAGATTGGTAGCTGCTGGATTGTGTCATGAAACTCAGTGTTTGTTGTGTAATACTGGAATGGATGCCTGTTCACATTTGTTTTTCAAGTGTCATTGTAGCAGGATTATTTGTGTAGGTGTTATAGAATGGCTTAATATCAGAATCAAGGTGGAGGAATACTTGTAAACTGATTGGAAGAAGTGGGGAAGAAAGTACAAGAGTAAGACATGTTAAAGGAGCTGTTATTGTACACTTGCTGCTGTTGTATACCATGCATGGTAGAGTAGGAGCAAAGCTTATTGGCAAAGTGCAGTTCCAAGACCTGAAGTGGTGCTGAACAACATCAAGAGAGAAGTTTGTAGTAGAATCTGAAGCAAAGTGAATCATAGATGGACAGATCAAGAATTGTGTTGGCTTAGTAATTTACAGAGAAGTTGTAATAATTAAATGTAGTGCATTGCTGTGTTAGGAGGTGCAGTTTGGTTGCTGTAGAACTAGATTTGGTGTGGTGTTTGCTGTTTGTATTTGTGGTAGCTTGTGACTGCTAATTTGGTAATACAATCTCTTACATTTTACCAAAAAAAGAAAAGAAAAGATTGATGATTCTTTGGGAAAGAGGGATAGTGGTTCAAATGAAGTGGTAGATAAGGATGAACCAATAGGCCTTAGATCATCAAAACTAATAGGGAATGGATAATGCAACAAGGTAGTAACAATATGATCATATTCAGAATCACGATCCAGACCAAAAAGGGTATACTAAACTAAATCCTGATTTGATACAGGGCATGGTATAACAACAAGAGAATTAGCAATAACCTTTATTTCCCTTAAATAACCATCCATTCTTTGAGAATCAGTCTTTTTAATACGAGTTAAACGTTCCTTTAACTCCATAGAAAGAGCCATAATGGCATGCATAAATCTAGATTCATCATGTACAGTAGCAAGAGGAATAATAGCAGTACCATCAACAATGCCAAGTAATTGATGAGAAAGCAGCAGGCAAGTTATTTGGGTTTTCCATAAAAGATAATCCTCATGAGAAGATAAAGTAATGGTTACCAAATTCGTAAGATTAGGGGCGGATAAATGCGGAAGAGTGACGGTCGGTGCCGAGTTGGACGTCGGAGTGGTTACGGCAAGCCGTGAGGAGACGGCGACGTGGAAGAAAAGAGGCACGGATGGGCAGCGCCGATCGTCATCGCTGGTGGGGTGACCGCAAAGCCAGGTGGAAACTTGGGTGAGGCGCGAGATGACGAAGTCGGTGAGCCAGTGTTATGCAACGCCGAGATGATGTGGCCGGACGTGACCCACGGCTGGGAGAAGAAGGAGCCGATGTATGGCGCTGCGGCGGCGGCGGGAGCGAATGACTGGTGGAGCCGGTGTGCGTGCGGCAGGCCGGCAGGAGAGAAGGACTGGCTGGATGGCTGCATGGCAACGGGGGTTACCGCCAGCGGAGGCAACAACCGACCGGAGGTCAACATCGACGGTGGCGGCGGGGAGGCGGCCAAAGAGGCGGAAGAGTAGGCCGAAAAATCCATCAGGAAAGGAAATTTATTTTCGGGAGAGGAAAAAAAAATTTAGAAAAACCTTGGGTATGATGCCATGTACAAGTGTGGAGAATAATTCTATTAACCTGAGTAGGTTAACCCTGTCATTCAATATATATATAATGTTTACAATACAGACCTATGACTAGTAATCAACCATTCTACCCTTTACATATAATATTATCCCTTTACATATAATATTATCCAATAAACCTACATATTAGGGCCCTGAATTAAGTCCAAGTTTTTTGAATCTTTTATTTTTTGGTCTAGACCGAAAAAAAAATTGTCCGAAATTTTTGATGTTTGATTTTCGGTCCAGACCGGGAATAATTTACTTTGTTGGCTTTCACATAACTTCTATATAAATTTTTTATTATATTATTATTAATAGCTACATTTTTATATATATTAGATAGAATCACTACAAGAAAAATCGCCTATGGAGGCAACATAGATTTGCCTCTGTAACCAAAGATGTAGCCTCTAATTGTTTTTTGAAACAAATTAGTGGTTGTCTTTAATAGTTCCGTCGCTAATTAATGGTTGCCTCTAAAAGTCCCTTTTTGAGGCAATATAACGTGTTGCCTCTAAAAAATTGTACATTTAGAGACAATCATAGTTTCTTGCTTCAAAATATAATTAGAGGCAACCATATATATTCTTATCTCAAACTATAATTAGAGGCAATATGAAACATTGCTTCTAAAAACTATATATAATAGGGGCAACCATATAATTTTATCTCGCAATATAATTACAGGTAATTTTATGCCATGCTTATTTGAACCTAATGCATCACCTAATGAACCATTGAAATATAATAGTTCAAATGTATGTGGAGGCCTATTGCAATGGTATATAATACATAAATAATATTCCCTAATAATTTGATATTAATAATAAGCTAAATTAACAAAAGGATCATATAATACATAACATTCATATCGTTTCGACATTTACAAAATCAAGTACATAAGTAGTACTTGTAGCAAACCAAAAGATAAAACATATTTCCTCATTCCTAGCCTAATCTGAATGTAATAATACAATACACTTGGAAACAAAATCTACCATGAAAAATTGGCAATACAACGATTGTGATACCTCACCTATTCTATTTGGTTATTTGTGTACCTACATATATAAACAAATAGATTATAGTTAATGAACATTGTTGTCCGATTGGCACAAATAAAAGCATATGTATCTACATATACAAAGAAATAGAACCAAAATGATCATGAAAATACCATATTCCCTGGGAATCTAATATTGATACATGATAGTACAACGATTGTAGGAATATCATCACTAGTTAATTGTTTTTCTTCTTGTCAATCATAACCACATTTAGAAGTTTTTCAGATTATATGTACTCGATACTTACTCTCTCGTTTTCGTGATTTTTAGAGCATACATTTAAAAATTAGAATAAAGATGACAGTATTGCAACAACATCAATGATGCCTCCGTTGAAAGGCAATGTCTAGAATACGTATGGGAGTAAAGATGATAATTCGCAAATAGAACATAAAGATTACATTCTAACTTATGCAAGCAAAGAATATGAACTTTAGGAAATCAAATTTGCTTGATGACTAATAGTACTTAACCATCATTAGAATTGAAAAGAACGGATAGAAGAGAAGGAATTATTGCAGTACTTTTGCTTGATGACTAATAGTACTTAACCATCATTATAATTGAAAGAACAAATAGAAGAGAAGCAATGGTTACAGTACTTAATCATGGCAGACTAACATCTAATTTGACCCTTGAGAGTGAAAGAAGATTCGCATTTGACTTGAAAAGGCAAATTTAAGGAGACCGGAATGCTCATATGGCTTAGTGGCCTCGGTCTATATCAACTAACTCAAAAATCTAGTAGAGAAAAGTTAATAATAATACTATTATTAAAAATATACATCAACATACAAGAAAATCATCTTAACTAGTTGGTTATCTTGATTCTTGTTGTTCTCAATTTTGAGATGATCAATCTATGTGTAACTGTCTAGAGTAGACGTAAATCTCCCTAGTAATTAAACATGGTAGAAGTATAAGGTGCAGTACAGGTAGAAGTATAAGGTGCACACTGCAAACAATTTCAACATAATTCATGTCGAACGTCTAAAAACATGACATAAGAATCTTTAGCTCTAATCTGCATGTTGTATCATTTAAAAAATTACATCATCTATTTCGAAGTCCTTTTATCTCAAGAGATAATTAGGATCAGAATGGATAAAATACTAACGAAAATGAACTATAATTCTTCTTGAGTACTACTAGTAAGTCGGTCATTGTGTTATAGCACTCAAAATTCTATCCAAATATAGATCCAAGCATCAAGTCCATTCTATAAATCAACAACTAAATTTAGATGAAAAAAGAAGTCAGAAAATTCAGGCAACAAAGAAAATAAAAAACTATCCCAGCAATGGAAATTTCATAATTCCCTATAGGTCAAACAAATTGAAATCACGCTCAACAAATAATTCAAAATGCAGTTCAATCAAAAAAATTCAACCTATGAACAGAGAAAATTCATAATTAGGAGGAAAAATTATACCATTCTGAAGATATATAAGGACCATTGAGTAGCGGCAAGATACCTTCGAATCCATACATCTTCGCGATTACTGAAATTAGGGAACTTGACCAACATGAGAGACAAAAGAGATGATTTTCGAATTTGAGTTTAATTTCAATAAACCCTAAAAATCCTAATAGAAATATAAATCGCACATACATCTCACATCACTAAACGTTTTTAATTTACCAAAAATTTATTTTTTTCAATTATATCATTAAAATAAATAACAATTTGTTATTCGTCAATTGCAGTGCAATTTCTCTCTCCTCATTGTTGTTTTTCAACTGGGTTCTTACTCAATTTCAACAGCAACTGACATTGATTGACTTAAAGTACCTCAAAATCTGGGTATGTTTTCTTCTGCCCACTTGATTTTGACTACTAAGGAGCAAAAAAAAAGTGAAATTTCTTTCCCATGTTTCCTGAATTGGGTTTTGCTTTAGAAGTAAGTGAGATCTCATATCTACAATTTAGGAACTTTATACTAAAATACGAGGTGTTTTTGGGAGATTGTTGTAGTTTTGGATTGATTTAAGCAAATTTGAGGTGGATTTTTTATAAGAATGAGAAGTGGGCCTAATTATTTAAAGAAGAAGAGATAATGAGTGGAGGCTCATTAGGTCTAGGTTTGCATTCTGCATGTTATGGCTCATAGCAACATCTGCACAATAATTTGTAACCAAATCAGCCTACTTTACCGAGCCCTCCTCCACCTATGCCCTTCATAGCCCAAAAACTGGTGAAGATGATGAAGGAAAAAGAGAGAGCGACAGCGCAAGAGGAGGGAAAGCGGGCAGAAGCAACAGCAACATGAAGAGTGAGAGCATCCCGACGGTGGGGAAGGGGAGGTTTTCCTGAAAGCTACAGTGAGGAGAGAGAAATAATGTAATTTGTGAGGGTTGTAAAGAGGGGTTCCGACTTTTCCGGGTAAGAAAAATTTCCATTTATTAATATTGTACTTTGATATGATAACACTAAATATAACTTGGACTAGTGGTTAAAACTTTAGTACATGAACCATGAGGTCATAGGATCAAAACCTATACTATGCAATTTCTAATTTTTTTTTATTGTACATGGATTACATGAACTAAAACTCCCTAGGAAGAGCGCCACGTGGCATCGTTCCTCGTTTACGCACGCCTTTTAATATATTAGCATAGATTTTTTGCACGCAATGCGTGCTTGAATTTTTTTCGAAACAGAAACTCGATTTTCTGCGGCATAAGAGTCAAAATTTGAACATTAGATATAAGAAGTATAATTTTTTTTAGTTGCAAAAATTGATTGGTTTAGTTTCTGTCACTTAAGTCTCTGAGCATTCTTTTTTTTTTTTTGTTTTTTACTTTTCAAAGTTAAATTCTATGATCAAAATAGAAATTTCATTGAATTTATTTATGATTTATTATATTATAATTTTTTAGTTGATTTTTGAATTCAGTACAATACTTCATAAATTGTAAAGAAAGTAGACACTTTGATTTCAAGTCAATTTTTTCCTATGTTGTAGTTTGTAAGTGAATTTTAAAGTTTTTGTAAAGTTTCCTCATTTTAGTGATTTGCATAACGTAAATTATGCAATTTTATGATTTTAGTTGACTTGTGAGTTTGTTATAATTATATTTTTGGTATTTCTGTTTGAAGCCCCCTCTGATTTGTAAGATAATTTGTAGTTTAGAATGGGAAGAGGGGCAAAATAAGCATTTCAAAAGAGGACACCATTGCTCCCCCCTTCCCTTATATAATAGAGATATGGAACCTGAAAGAATTCGAGTTTGAAAATTTGGGGAAAATGAGGAGGGAAAAAGTCTGCCAATGAGTTTAAACATAAAATGACTATTGCAAATTTGCAATAACTATCCATGGAAACTCTTTTTCATACACTTATCGCTAGAGGTATAAGCAGACCGCAAAAATTTTGGAGTCCAATTTTAGTCCAGTCCCGTTCAAATTTGTTGAAGTGCACTATACTGAATTTTTTTGGATTGGAGTCGGACTCTATTCCGATCCAAATATTTTTGGACTGGATTTGGACTCACCCCTTTGGAGTCCAATAAATCATATCCAGTCCAAATATATTTATATATTTAATATTTATATATGTAATATAAAAGAATGTATGTGACTTAGATATGCAATGGATATAATGAGCTTAATTTTTCAAATTCAATTATGAGAAAGCGTTGTGAATCATTAAATCTAAATCGAGAAAAGAAATAATATAATATATATTTATATTTATAATATAAAAGAATGTATGTGACTTAGATATGCAATGGATATAATGTGCTTAATTTTTCAAATTCAATTATGAGAAATCGTTGTGAATCATTAAATCTAAATCGAGAAAAGAAATAATATAATAGTTGGACTGGACTGGATTCGAACTTAAGAAAAAAAATATCAGACTGGACTGGTTGAAAATGACATGTTTGTTTCCTTCAGAATATTACTAACTAATCTGGTTACACTAAGAAATTCGAATCAATTAGTTTGGCCAGAGTTTTCTTTTTCAAAATTTATACTTAACTGATCCAATTATAGTTAAAAATCAGATCAGTTAGCTAAGTTAATTGATTCGGATTTCAAATATATTTTTCGTGTCGCCTCTTAGATACTAGGCCACTTGCATAATAATATGTATGTTGCCTCAAAGGGGCGACTCTAAAACTCCAAATAGTTTTAGAGTCGGTAGTTACATAATAGCCTCTTAGCCAACACTAAAGAGAATATGGAGGCTACTCCGAAAGGTGATTTTGTAGTAATGGATGAGCTTTTAAGAACCGCATCAATTTCAGTAATGCTTGAAAGAGCATTCAGAGGGAATCATAATTCAATCGATGTTAAAGAAAACATTTAGGGGTGATATGAATTGCATGAATACTAAAAGTTACTTTTAGGGGAACTAGATTTTACTATTGTTAAAAAGATGTTTTAGAGGCAACCTAAATTTCACTGATGTGTGAAAATGTTTTTAGAGGCAACTATTATTTCATTAATGCTAAAACTACTTTTAGGGGCAACATAAATTTTCCTAATGCTAAAAAAAAAAGTTTTAGAGGTAATTATTATTTCATTGATGCTAATAACTACTTTTAGAGGCAACATAAATTTTCGTGATACTAAACAAATAGTTTTAGAGGCAACCATTATTTCATAGATGCTAAAAAGTACTTTTAGGATCAACCTAAAATTTATTGATGCTAAAAACAACTTTTAATGTCAACCAAAATTGACTAATGCTAAAAAATACTTTTAGAGGCTACAAAAAATTGGTTGCCGATAGGCGAATTTTCTTGTAGTGAATGGAGTGGTGAGAGAAAGAGATATAGATTTGGTGTATCAGAGGAGATGAAAGGACAAGAGAATTGAAAAAAGAGAATGAAGAGGTGATAAAATTTTGCAATTGTGTTTCTATATTACTGTATACATAATTTTGCATATTATATATAGATTATAAGCATAATTTTGTAATTATCTCATCAACAAATGCTTATTACGTTGTATCTTTATATTATGAGATGACGACAAACTATCAAAGTGTTGACACTTCCAAAACTCCTGGACTAATACTCACCTCCGTTCTATGTTTCATAAACCACAACATGTATATAATTTAACAAAAAACATACATTGTTATAACGGATGTGAGAGAGAAACAAATTATGAATGCAAAAACAATAAAATCAGACACCAGAATTACGTGGTTCACCAATTTGGCTACTTCCACGGCAGAGAGAGAGAGAATATTTTATTATGAGAAGAAACCATGTTACAGAGAGAACAGATTGTTTTTCGTAGTGTAAAAGATAGGTTAAAATAACCTATTTATACAAAACAGCTAAAGAACGCGTTTTTCCCCGATCCGCCCGACTCCCAGGGCGAAATCCGCCCGACCGGGCGGTCCCCAGCTCTCCTAAACGTACACGCGCGCCCGACCGGGCGAAACAACGTTTCTCCAAACTTGCTCCCGCGCCCGACCGGGCGAGGTTCGCCCGACCGCCCGGGCGAGACGCAGTTTTGCGTCTCTCTCGTGCATTTCGTCGAACACTTCTTGAGCACCATAATTCAAGGCATATTCTTACAAATCTCCACCTTGACTTGAATTCTCTCATAATCACCAGAAAACCAGATGCATTGATCACAACGCCCAGAATCTCCCAAACACCAGATTTGTCCCAAAAGACAACCAGACCAGATTAGTCCCTAAGGACTCCAGAATTGCCCCAAGAGGGCAACTAACAATCACGAATATTAAGTAAGTCCAAGCAATGTTGGAACTTACTCTGCGGAACCGGCTTGGTGAACATATCAGCAGGATTATCAGCAGTTCCTACCTTCTTCACCTTAATCCTTGTCTCACTCCTCAGAAAATGATATCTGACATCAATATGTTTAGTCCTCTCATGATGGACTTGATCCTTTGCTAGACATATTGCACTTAACTGTCACAGAACACATTGCTTGATCATGATGTAGACCCAAATCACTGATTAACCCCTTTAACCAGATCCCCTCCTTAGCTGCTTCTTCAAGGCCATGTACTCTGCCTCAGTAGTAGACAAAGTTACAGTAGGTTGTAAAGTTGCTTTCCAACTCACCACAGAACCACCAAGAGTAAACACAGTCATAGACCTTCTACCATCTACATCTCCAGCATAATCAGAATCAGAATATCCTGCAACTAACAAGCCATATCACCTCCATAAATGAGACCAATATCTGACGTACCTCTAAGGTATCGAAAATCCTCTTGACTGCCTGCCAATGCTCCTTACCAGGATCACCCATGAACCTACTAACCACACTGACTGCATGTGCAAGATCCGGCCTAGTGCAAACCATAGCATACATCAGACTCCCTACTGCACTAGCATACGGAACCCGACTCATGTACTCCTTCTCCTCAGCCGACTTAGGTGCAAAAGCCACAGACAAATGACTATTCGAAGCACTTGGAGTATCTATAGGTTTTGCTGTTGACATGCCAAACCTTGACAATATCTTCTCAATATAACCCTTCTGTGACAAGAAAAGTTTCTTCTGAGTCCTATCCCTATAAATTTCCATCCCCAAAATCTTCCTTGCTGCACCCAAATCCTTCATTTCAAATTCAGCACTGAGAAGTTCCTTCAATTTCTGAACATCTGACTTGTTCCTGGCAGCTATCAACATATCATCCACATATAGCACTAAGTAGATAAAAGACCCATCTGTCAGCTTGTTATGATACACACAACAATCATATGAGCTCCTGTTGTAGCCTAGCTTCATCATATAGCTATCAAACTTCTTGTACCATTGCCTTGGAGACTGCTTTAGCCCATATAAGGACTTCTTCAACTTGCAAACACTGTTTTTTCTTTGGAACCTGAAACCCATCTGGTTGAGCCATATATATCTCCTCCTCCAACTCTCCATGTAAGAAAGCTGTTTTTACATCTAGCTGCTCAAGCTCAAAATCCTGATGTGCAACTATCGCTAGTAGCACCCTGATGGAAGTATGTCTGACTACAGGCGAAAAAATCTCATTATAGTCTACACCCTCCCTTTGTGTGAACCCTCTTGCAACCAGTCGAGCCTTATACTTGACCCCTTCTTCAGATGTCATCCCCTCCTTTTTCTTGAAAACCCATTTACAAGTAACAATTTTTCTCCCTGAAGGCTTAGACACAAGCTCCCAAGTCTCGTTCTTATGAAGTGACTCCATCTCTTCCCCCATTGCAGCAAGCCAATGGGTAGACTCCGTACATGTAACTGCTCCCTATAGGTTGATGGCTCATAGACATCCACCTCTTCAGCAACCTGCAGTGCATAAGCTACCATATCTTCAAACCCATATTCGTTGGAGGTTTACCAAAATTTGTCCTTATAGGACGTTCCCGTGCCAGGCTAGGCGCCTCCTCACTAGGCGTCGAAGATGATGGTTCTTCAGAACCAATGTGTTGATCATCACTCTCATCATGAGTGTCTTGCTGCTCCACCTGTTTATCAACACTACTACTATCTGACACTTCAATGGACATCACATTAGGATTAAACATAGAGTTTTCATCAAAGACTACATTTCTACTAAGTATAACCCTTTTTCAGACGGAGACCAGTATCTATAACCCTTAACTCCATCCCCATAACCCACAAACACTCCCCTTTTTGCCCTTGGTTCTAGTTTTCCTTCATTCACATGATAGTAGACATTACAACCAAAAACTCGCAAATCTGAGTAATCTGCAGGCTTACCTGACCACATCTCATATGGTGTTTTGAGATTGATCCCAGAATGAGGTCCACGATTTATCAAATAACATGCTGTATTGACAGCTTCTCCCCAGAATCTTCTAGTCATACCAGCATTAGAGAGCATGCACCGAGCTCTCTCCAGAAGTGTCTGATTCATCCTTTCTGCTACACCATTCTGCTGTGGTGTATCTCTGACAGTGTGATGCCTAGCAATCCCTTCATTTTACAGAACTCATTGAACTCAGACAAACAAAATTCCAGACCATTATCAGTTCGTAGCCTTTTGATCTTCTTCCCAGTTTGATTTTCCACTAATGCCTTCCACTGCTTAAATTCTTGAAAGCTTCACCTTTTGACTTCATAATAATCAACCAAGTCATTCTTGAATAATCATCTATGAAAGAAACAAATACTGTGACCTGCCAAAGACTCCACGCGTGAAGGACCCCAACAATCAGAGTGGATATAATCCAGAGTACCTTTTGTTCTATGAATGCCCTTGAAAACTTGCTACGATGTAATTTCCAAAACACAATGCTCACAAAACTCCAGGTTTGTGACCTTATGGCCACATAGAAGATCTGCCTTGGAGAGGATTTGCATTCCTCTCTCACTCATATGACCAAGTCTCATGTGCCATAGCTTGGTCATATCCTCCTTCTGAACCTCAGACGATGCAATAGAAGCTGAACCTGAGATAGTGGAACCCTGCAGAACATACAAAGTACCACGCTTGACCCCCTTCAAAACCTCCTTTGAACCCTTGCAAGCATACACAGTTCCACCACTCCCTCTGAAACTGAAACCCTTACTGTCTAGTAGACTAAGTGAAATCAGATTGTTGGTCATCTGTGGAACATGCTTAACATTTTTCAAAGTATAGATAATATCATCATGAGTCCGGATCTTGATAGAGCCTATTCCAACTATCTTACAGACTGCACTGTTAGCCATCGAAATATTTCCCCCATCTACCTGCTCATAAGTAGTAAACCACTCCCTATGAGGACTCATATGATATGACGCTCCAGAATCAAGAACCCACACATCACTATATGTTTTCTCATTTGCCACTAGAGCAAGGTCATCCTCAAATTCAATTTTCTGCTGCAACAGCAGCAGAACCAGAACCAGACCCAGATTTGTTCTCCTGATGCTTCTTTTTAGGACATTCCTTCTTCCAATGCCCCTTTTCCTTACAGTAGTTACAGATATCATTAGGTTTAGGACCCCCTTTAGAATTTCCAGATTTCTTAAAATTCTTTTTACCATGTCCTTTACCACCACTACTACTGGCCACTAACCCAGAAAACTGACTTTCTGTACTACTACCAGATGCCTTATGGCGCAATTCCCTAGTATGCAAAGATGATCTAACTTCTTCTAGGGACACAGAATCTTTACCAACAATGAAAGATTGCACAAAATTTTCATACGATATAGGTAAAGAAACAAGCAGAATTAAAGTGGCATCCTCATCCTCCACCTTCACATCAATATTACGCAATTCTAATATACTTGTATTTAATTGATCAAGATGATCTCTAAGAGGCATACCTTCCTGCATTCGCAGACTGAACAGACGTTGCTTCAAAAGCAACTTGTTGGTTAGAGATTTTGTCATGTACAAACTCTCTAATTTCAACCACAGACCAGATGCGGTTTCCTCCTCCGCGACTTCAGTGATTATGTCATCTGCCAGACACAACATAATCGTTGAATGAGCTTTCTCCTCCAGAACGGCCATCTCAGCGATGACTAAATCCGTTGCTTTCCTTGCCAACGGTGCCCACAAGCCCTGTTGCTTCAGTAACGCCCGCATCTTGATCTGCCACAGACTAAAACTATTCCTCCCAGTAAATTTATCGATTTTGACATTCACCCCAGACATCTTTCTCACGCAGATCGAAAACCTAAGCTCTTGATACCAGTTTGTTATAACGGATGTGAGAGAGAAACAAATTATGAATGCTAAAACAATAAAATCAGACACCAGAATTACGTGGTTCACCAATTTGGCTACGTCCACGGCAGAGAGAGAGAGAATATTTTATTATGAGAAGAAACCAGATTACAGAGAGAACAGATTGTTTTTCGTAGTGTAAAAGATAGGTTAAAATAACCTATTTATACAAAACAGCTAAAAAACGCGTTTTCCGCGTTTTTCCCCGATCCGCCCGACCCCCCGGGCGAAATCCTCCCGACCGGGCGGTCCCCAGCTCTCCTAAACGTATACGTGCGCCCGACTGGGCGAGACCTGCCCGACCGGGCGAAACAACGTTTCTCCAAACTTGCTCCCGCGCCCGACCGGGCGAGGTTCGCGCGACCGCCCGGGCGAGACGCAGTTTTGCGTCTCTCTCGTGCATTTCGTCGAACACTTCTTGAGCACCATAATTCAAGGCATATTCTTACATACATATAATAAACACCGATAACATTTCATGTAATGATTTTTTTTCTTATTAAGTTGAAAAATTTGATCCAAATCAGCAAGGCACAATAAAATACTTTTAATAGCCAAAAAAGGCGGTAGTGGTATCCAATGTTGTCAATTTGCATTGTTGTTCTAATTTAGTAATTATTGATAAGATTAATATGGGTGGAAATAATTGAAGTATCACCCATTCTTTGTTTTAATATACTTAGTTAGACTTCATTTCAAAAATAAAACTCATATTTTGTTTTATCTAGCTTTGAATATCTCTAAATGAGCAGAGTAAGTTTTGTGATAAATGAGTTGTGAGGGAGCAGAGAATGACGAGTTTAAGAGCTGCCAACTTGAATGTGGAGAACCAAATAATGTTTTTTATTGATACTAATTACACGGTAGTTTTTAAGTAGATATATTCAAATATTTATTAGTTTAGTATTTAAAAAATATGTGTCACTCGATCAACATTCTGTAACCTTTTTTAGAATGCACAAATGACTATTATTGAAAAATATTGATATTCAAATGCGCATTTTATAGTGTGATCAAAATAAGGATGTAAATCATTGATCATTTAATATGTTAATCAGAACACCCAAAAAAAGAAATCGAAAAGATGCACAATTAAATGATTATTGAAGAAATTACAAATAAAGTTGCAATTTTGCAAAACCCAAAAAAGGTTGCATCCATTCATTATAGAAGGGTCTAAGGCGGAAAAATTTAACCCGAGTCGAAATAAGGTGATAACAAATTTTTTGAAATTTATATTAGATAATATCAAAATTTTATTAAAAAAACTATGGATGAATGGTCTGTTCTTTTTAATTAATTTGCTTTGCACTATAAAATAGTAGGAACTAACTTAAACTTATTCAGAACAAAAAAAATAGGGGTCAAATTAAATTTATCATTTTAATACAAGTGAAAGTATAACACTAAAAACTAAAGAAAGAATGAAATTTATATACATTAACAACCTTTAAAGGTCTACAACATGACATGAAAATAAAAATATATTCTCATCGCCTAATTTGTCTACTTCTGTGGCCCAATCTATTTGCTAGCTCAGTCGTTCATTAAAAGTAATCGACAACATTCTAATCTCTCAAAACTTATTCAAGCATTAAGAAAAATTAAAGTGATTTAATGTATAATACTTAGTTATTATGAAAAAATACAGTGTGTCATTGAAATTCTCAAATAATTATGATAATTCTTGGTCGAAAAATGAAGTAATAAAATTCAGAATTTGCAAATCCTAAAAAAATCGATAAAGAACAAAAATTGCAGAAGAAAGATATTACCCAAATTGAGCCTTTGGCATCGAATTGGAAAACAAATGGGAGAATTGAACAAGAAACTTAATTCGCAGTAAGCTTAATTGTCGGCGGCATTTGTAGTGATCTTTTTGTTTCCATTTTTTTCTATTTTTCCTTTTATTCTCTTTTACCTTTACTTATTTGGGCTATGTGTTTTGGGGTCTTGGGCACCTGACCCTCTCGCCCATGCCTAAATACGACCCTGATTATACAGTATGGCTTATTAGATAACATTGTATGTAAAATGATTGAATATTCTTTAACTAGTCATATGCCTGTATTGTAAACCTATATATATTGAATGCCAGGGTTAACCACATAAGGTAAACATAATTATTCTCAACACTTGTACATGGTATCACAGCCAAAGTTTTTTTTTTTCTAAAAACAATTTTTTTTTCTTTCTTGCGATGGCCTTTCATAGTCATGCTTTCGCCACAAGCACTGCTCTCACGCAATATCTGCCGCCGCAGATTGCCGGCGTCCACCCCTCCTCGCCGGTGAGTGATGCCACCATCTCGCAGCAAATTGGCGCCTCTCAAACTCTCACGATTGCCCTGGGTTTCTCGAACCCGGTTCTTGGCTTCTCCTCTTCGGTGGTTCTTAGCCTGACGTCACCATCGACCTCACGCACTCCACTGCATTTTCCACCAGGCTTTGCGCCCACGTCCGCCGCGCTAACCACGACGGCCATGCTGTCGTTCCACACAGCCACACCGACTTCCCTCTTTTCTCTTCCCCAACTTTCCGCCCCTAATCTCAGTAATTTGGTAACGATTACTCTCTCTTCTCCCGAGGATTATTTGTTGTGGAAAACTCAAATTACTTGTTTACTTCTTTCATATCAACTGCTTAGTATGGTTGATGAAACTGTTATTATTCCTCCTGCTACTTTCATTGATGAATCTAGTGCTTCTGTTCCTAATGTGCACTTTTATGAATATCTGCGTATTGACCAGCAAGTAAAATCATGGATTTTTGCTACTTTATCTCGTGATGTTTTTGTTGATGTTCATGATTTGTACACGTCTGTGGATATTTGGACTAGATTACAATCTCGGTTTATGCATGCAAGTATGGCTCTTTCTATGGAGTTAAAGGGCCGTTTGACTCATATTAAAAAGAAAGAATCTCAATCTATGGATGGTTATTTAAGGGAAATAAAGGTTATTGTTGATTCTCTTGCTACTATTCAGTGCCCTGTGTCAAATCTGGATTTAGTTCGGTATATTGTCTTTGGTCTGGACCGTGATTCTGAATATGATCACATTGTTACTACTTTGCTGCATTATCCATTCCCTATTAGTTTTGATGATCTAAGGCCTAAGTTGCTCCTTCATGAACAACGTTTGAAAAAATCAAAGGATGGATCTGATTCCTCCTCTCATCATGCCCTTGCTGTTCAATCTACTGGTTCTGGATCAAGTTCCTCCTCCAAGGCTGATTCTGGAGGGAGAAATCGGGGAAGAAATAACAGAAACCGTGGGGGTATCATTAATTGTGGCGGTAACAATAATTAGAATGCTCATGGTAATAATGGTGGAACTGGGGGCAATAATAGTAATTCTCGTAGCTCTGGAAATAACAACAACAATGCTAATCCGGGACGCTCTAATAGTATGAGTACAGGTCGTCCCCTCCAGTTGTGATATGTCTATCATGTTCCTAACTTAAAACATAATTTATTATCCGTTAACACGTTGTGTCAAGACAATGATTGTGTTGTGAATTTTGATAAAAATTTTGTTTTTGTTAAGGACCAGACAACGAGGGAGGTTCTGCTTCGGGGATCCAGTAAGCAAGGTGTCCACCCTCTTCAGCCTTGTGTTGTCCCTCCTGCATCATCTGATCCTGCTTCCTAGCAACTAAGGAGTCAGGTGCCGTCTGGCATGCTCGTCTGGGTCATACATCTTCTAGTATTTTAGGAACCTTATGTTCAAATAAATCTATCACATGTACTTCTAAGTTTCATGATGATTGTGTGGGATGTAAGTTAGGAAAAATACATCGTTTACCTTTTAATTCAGTTGAACATCTTTCTTCATATCCATTATATAAAATTCACAGTGATATTTGGCAATCTCCTGTTTTGTCAAATCAATTATATCGTTATTATGCTGTGTTTGTTGATGATTTTTCGCGATATTCATGGATTTATCCTTTACGTTGCAAATCAGAAGCTTATTCTCAATTTCTTGTTTTTCAAAAGATGGTTGGAAATCTATTTAATTGCAAGATTAAAATTTTTCAAAGTGATGGAGGCAGGGAATTTGATAATTCCCCTCTTCTACAACATTTTCGTGACAATGGCATAATTTTTCAAAAATCTTGTCCCCATACTCCAGCTCAGAACGGTGTTGTAGAACGCAAACATCGTCATATCATTGAAATGGCACGTACTATGATTATTCATTCTCACTTTCCTGCTGAATTTTGGGTTGATGCATCATACACTACCACTTATACTATTAATCACTTGCCTAGCTCGGTTTTAGGGGGTGTTTCTCCTTTTGAAAAATTGTTTCATCGTCCTCCTTCCTATCATTTTTTTAAAACGTTCGGTTGTGAATGCTTCCCCTTGTTTCTAAATTCTAAAAATCACAAACTACAACCTAAGTCTAAAACCTGTGTTTTTATTGGATATGCATTAGATTATAAAGGTTATCGTTGTTTTGATCCTACAACCAACAAAGTCTACACTAGTCGTCATGTTCTTTTTCATGAACATAAGTTTCCTTATCGTACTCTTGTTGGTTATGAGTCTACTGTGCCATACACCTCACCCATGGCCCTCGCATTTGATTGGCCTCCCACTAATGTCGCTCATGTCCCCTCTGCGTGGCCTTTCTGTCATGCATCGTCCTCGATGCCTTCCCCTACTCCAACCAGCTCTATGGCTGTCTCGGTGCGTGCCCAAGCCGGTAATGCTAGGCCTCTCCCCTCCTCTCCCCACTCGTCTACCTTGCCCGCTCGGTGCTCCCTTCCATCTATGCACGCGTCTGCCATGCCCGCTGAGATTCCAGCATACACTGGATCCAGCGCTGGCCCATCCCCCGCACGCTCGACACCTACTCGAGCTCCTTCCCCCTTGTTTCGCCTCTTCGCGTCTGCTGCTGGCAGAGCGAGGCTGCTGGCTCCCCAGCGCGCGCTGGCCCAGCCTCGCCAGCTGTTGCGTCCGCGTATCTCCACGAGACTCCTTCCCCTCCCTCGCCATCTCGTCCGGTGTCTCCCACCCCTCCCATCCTCGTCCGTCTATCATTTTTGCTAATAACCATCCCATCGTCTTAAAGATGGTGTGTCTAAGCCTCGCGTCTTAATGAACTTAAAAACTGAAATTGTCGAATCTTAACCTACTAATTTTAAGCAAGCTTCTAAAGACACACGTTGGCGTCAAGCTATGCTTGATGAATATAAGGTTTTAATTAACAATGATACATGCGAGTTGGTACCTCGCAACTACTACTGTTCGCTTAGTCCTTACTATTGTTGTTGCTCTAAAATGTTCCATTCGTCAGTTAGATGTCAAAAATGCTTTTCGATCTTCACTAGTAGAAAAAGGTCGATCTGCGTCGGACCCTGGACCCCTATTTGCGTCGGACTTTGGTCCGACGGCAAAGGTCTGGACACAAATGGCCCAGAACTGATCTGCATCTTATGCGGAAACGACGCAAATGGTTGAGCTATTTGTGTCGCACCTTGTATACGGTGCGACGCAAATCGGTCATTCCAGCCCATACAAACTACAGGCGAGTTACGAAGGGGTATAAGTGGAATTTGCGTCGCACATAGCACGGGGTGCGACGTAAATCAGTCATCTGCGTCGCACCTTGCACCATGTGCGACGCAAATGACCTCATGTAAAAAATAAAAAAAACGCAGTACCAAAGCATGAATGCTTTAGTACTGCATTCGAGGAAAAAAAACGAGACATAAATTAAACGAAATCACAACAAAAACGCAGTACCAAAAGAAACGAAATCAGAAATTAAACGCAGTAACAAAAGAGAGATGTAACATAAATGAAATTAAACGAGATAACATACAAATTGTCTTGCGTCGATTAAGAAACGAAAAAAATCTAACAAATATCAAAAATAAAAAATTCAGATCTAACATACAACGTAAAAACGAAATTAAAAAACTAAACCTAAACAAAAACTAGACCTAACATACAGAAATTTCACTAAATATATTTTTTTTAAAAATACAAATCGCGAAATGGAACGAACGAAATTTGCCAAAAACCATATCTCGTTCTTCAAACTCGTTCTTCAAATCTCTTTCTTCAAATCGCCAAAAACCAGATCTAACAGAAAGAAATCTCGTTCTTCAAATTTAAAAAATAAACATAAATATGACAAAACAAAGAAATTCAAAATAAAATTTGAACTAAAAAATACCTGAGAAATTCGCTGCTCTTGATTCTTCGAACGTTAGATCTGAGAAAGGGTTGTGATGTCGTTCTTCAAACTCGTTTTTTCAATTTTCATCGCTGCTCTTCTTCGAATGTGATGTCGTTGTTGGTGTTTGAAGCGGCGGAGTTTAAAAAATAACGAATCTGATGTCGTTGTTGGTGTTTGAAGCGGCGGTGTTCGACGGAGATTCCTCAGGAAACAACGAAGAGAGAGAGAGGGAGGGAGTTATTTTTCTTCATCTTCATGACGTCGTTGAGCTGCTACTGCTACTACGCCAAATGAGATAATCTTGGTGTTTGAAAAGAAAGGAAGAGATGTCGTTGTTGGTGTTTGGAGAGAGAGAAAGAGAGAGAGGGTAAGGGAGAGGCGCTGAGAATTGAGAGGGAGGGAGAGGCGTGTGCGGCTAGGGTTTCTGAAATAAAAAGTGTATAGTGGGCCTCGTGAACTAAAATGGGTATAGCGGCCTTAATATGCGTCGCACATTGAATAGGTGCGTTGCAAATCGGTTATTTTGCAACACACCTAAAAGACGTGCGACACACATAGTTTGAATTTTTTTTTAATGTAGAGACGATTTGCGTCGCATGAGTCAGGGTATCCGACGGACATTTGGCTTTTACAACGCATGTAAAGCATGTGCGACGCAAATGAGACATATCTGGTGCTCATGTACCCATGTTGTGCGTCACACTCCTCCCACATGCGACGCAAATCCCAACTGTGCGTCGTTTCTGTTTCTGTGCGACGCAATTGAGGGGACGCAAATCGTCCTTTTTCTACTAGTGCTTCATGGTTATCTTCACGAAGAGGTTTATATTCGTCAACCTCCGGGTTTTCTTCATGAAGAGGTTTATATGCGTCAGTTAGATGTAAAACAGCTAGTTGAAAGCTTTAGCAAATTGACAACATCTTTCATGTCATTGAAAGTATGGAAAGAGGATTAATATGAATATCATTGTGGCTTTGCTTTGATTTGAGAAGGTTGAAAGAGTGGATAGGAAATCAACACATTTAACCGATCATGATTCCTTCGAAGTTGCAAATTTATTGATCAGTCCCCGAAACAATGACAAAATGTGCCGAAAAGACTTTGTATTGCTTAATGGGACGAGCAATTCCTAGTTTATCTCGAGATATGCATATCTTGGGGCGAAATATGCATATCTCGTGGCAAGGTTGTAACTATATTTACAATATTGCCATGAGATTTGCATATTTCGAAATAAATTAGGAATTTTTCGAGTAGGACAGTCCTAAGAGCTCGCGGCCAAAAGGAAACTTGAATTTTTCATTGGAAAAATAAAAACTAAAAATCTCAACTTTTGGTGGTCTTTTAAAAAAAGTATTATTATATTTATTCCAAAAATAATCTAATAATCGAGTTTACTCGATATCAGGTGAGTTGCTCTAAATCAAATTCGAAAAATAGTTTGGACTATCAGTTTCGCTTTCATAAAAGGCTGTGGACTTAAAGATTTCATATCAAAATGTTGGATTCGAATAGACGTTGTCAGGTTTAATGATGTTAGAGCATACCCAGTGGTTGGACTCTTGGGAGTGCATGAGGAGAGAGAGGGAAAAAATAATAATAAAAAATAGGAGAGAGAGTACAAAGAGGAGAGAGAAGAAGATGAACTGGGCATTAGGATGGACCGTTCATCTCAAAAACTTGTCAGCCAAAGTTATATAAAGGTGGACATGTGGCAAGAGTATATTGGGTTAGTTAATTTGGTTTTAATTTTTTGGGGTATGGTAAACAGTAGGAGAGAGAGTTTGATGATCCTTTAAATCAGTCTAACCATTGGGAGTAAAAAAATAAGAGTTTTTGGGTAAGTTGGGCATAAATGAGGTGGAGGAAAGAGAAAGTAATAAAATAATTGGTGACCCCTAAAATTGGTCTAACCATTAGTTATGCTCTTAGTGTTATGATGTTTTTCTAGAATTGTCAATATAAGAATCCGATTCTGATTGTTGAATTAAAAGGGCATTGAAATGATAAATCGGTGATTAATGATGCTAGTTAAGGGCCAGATTATGGTGGGTGATAGTGGAGGTTTAGATTGAGATATAGTGTCAGCGATGGGGTCTTGACTCATAAAGGTGTTTGGAGCTAACGTGATATGATTTTTGGAGTATAGTTGACAGAGTCGGGTTAGATGGCTATGAATACTAGGGAATTAGAATGGTGAAAAATAAGGGACATATCAATTTTAGGTTAAGATCGTTAAATGAGAGCTAGCTCTCAATTCTCATTTAATCTGATGTTGTTTATTTAAAGTTTATCTTAAGTAACTTTTATGTGACCTACTGACACATGAGAAATTGAGACATATACTTTCATATAACATGTCTTACAATAGAAGCAAAATACTTTGTACATACTAGCAACCACTACATAATGACATATGTTGACCCTTGAGTTTTGAAGATGACTTAACCACAAAAGACATATTGTATTTTATTTATGTTATTGCTAGGTAATTCATTCTCGAGCAAAGAGAATACTTGATCAAAGATTAAAATGAAGAATTAATCAAAGATCGAAGTGAAGATGTTCGAATGATGAGGTATCAAGCTTGGAGTGAAGATTAGAATATATTAGGGTGTATTAATATCTTCTTGTTAAGGTTAAGTGAATGCTCAATTTAGTTTGTGTTGAATTCTCAAATGCAACTTGGTTTCGTTCCCATGAAAGGAACAGACACTGGTACAATTAGGAACAAGGTTAAGGAACAGACTTAGAAATGTCTTAAGGAATCCCTAATATTTCCTAAGTGGTGCGCCTAATGTTATGTGTGCGCCCAACTGGTTAGTTGGGAAATCTAGGTTAGTTTTGACTAGATCCACTATTTTAGGGAGTTTGTTATTAGTTTGTTAGGAAAAAATTTAAAATGAATTTCTTATTTAATTAGAATATATATCAAACCTTTTAAATCTTATCTTTTATATTTTAATTAAAGTAAAAGATTTTGTTTTCAAAATCAAATGTAATTTACGGTTATAAAAAGATTTTCTTTTTATATTCAAATATTATTTTCGGTTTTAATTAACTTATTTATAAAGATATTTTCCTAAAAACTATTTAAAGTAAATGTTTTAATTACTCCCCAAAAAATTAGTTATCACGCCGAAACACTATTGCGACACGTTTGTAGTTAGTGGTTAGTGGGCTTAGTTAATTACTTCCCATGTCTTAATTAATTTAATTAGATTAATTATTCCCCAAGTATTTAAAATCATGTAATACTTACTGCTTCTTATTCCTAAGTTAAGTAGTAGGATGTGTGGGTTAATTATTTCTCAAGAAATATTTAATATAAACTGATTAATTAATTAAGTCATGGACATCATGAGAAAATGGATTAAGTAGTGGATAATTTATGTCTTGCCTAAGTTCTCTATAAATAGGTGCCTAAACCTCAGATTATTTTGTTTATGACTTTTATTAGTCACACCAATGTGTGTCTGACTTAGCTAAATATTCTTAGTTGTCTTAAGAGTCAGTGTCGTTCCTAAGAGAATTCATACTTACTTTATTCGATTTATTACTCTTCCATTGTCTTACAAATTGTATTTTTGGGTAAAGGGTTTGAGTGAACTCTTGTAAGTGTGAGAAGCTTTGAGTGAAGCAAGAGAAATAGAAAGAGAAAGTAACTTCGAGTGAAGTTTGAGAGGAACAACAGTCGTGGGAATTGTTGTTGGGAACTTGAGTTTAGTAACATAAGTTGTGGCTCAGAGAAAAGAAATAGGTTTGTAAACAGAGTTATTTTGAGTTTGAGTTAAAATCCCTTGTGGTCGAGGTTGTTTCTTCCTATTGGGCCTAGAAAGTTTTTTACTCGTTAAAATCTCTCGAGTTCCCATTGTGTGTTCCCAAGTTAACTTTTGATTCCGCAAAAAGTATAACTTATTCTCTCACTATAATTCACCTTCCCTCTTATGGTGCTCATATTATACAACAATTGGTATTAGAGTGGGAACTCTAAAACTCAGGAAACCCTGTTGAATTCAAGATCTTGGAAAATATGAAAACTAGAGAAAAACTGGAAGAAGAGTACTCTACACAGAGGCCACCGACGTTCAATGGTAAGTTCTACACCTACTGAAAGAACAGAATAGAGATCTTCTTCAAAGCCGATAAGTACCAGGTATGGAGAGTCATAGAGGTAGGCGATTTTGAAGTCACTACCACTAATGATAAGAACGAGGTAATACCTAAATCCATGCTTGATTTTGATAAAGAAGATTTCGAAAACACTGAAATAAATGCTCTTGCTATCAAACTGCTTCATTGTGGTCTTGGACCTCTTGAACACAATCTTGTCATGAGATGCAAAACCGCAAAACAAATTTGGATTTTCTTGAAGTCACTCATGAAGGTACGACTAAGGTTAAGAGATCGATAATAGATCTTTTAATGAATCAATATGAACTCTCTCAAATGAAACCAAAAGAATATATTCAAGACATGTTTACACGTTGTACTAATATTATTAATGAGCTAATATTTCTTGAAAAAGTAATTACTTCTGAGGAACGGGTACAAAAGGTCCTAAGGAGCCTTCCTAGGGATCGATAGATGGCTAAGGTTACTGCCTTACAAGAAACTAAGGACTTTACGAAGTTCAATATGGAACAACTTGCTGGTTTCCTTATGACTCACGAGCTGCAAATGGACAATGAGAATGGAGATATGTCCAAACAAAAATCGATTGCCTTGAAAGTCGATGAAAGTGATGACTCGAAAACTGACGAAGAAGAATCCGCTCTCATGGTCTGAAAATTCAAAAGGATGTTTAGGAACATGAAGAATGGAGACTACAAAGGTAAAAATAAGAAATATTCTAACAAACTTGTTTGTCATAAATGTGGCAGTTCCGATCACTTTATCATGGAGTGTCCGGAATGGGAACAGGACAAAGGCAAAGGAAGGGAACAAAGCAAAGATAGGAACAAGGAATACAAGAGTTCCTATACCAAATCTGATATGAAGAAAGCTATGGTTGCTGCATGGGGAGATTCTGACTCCGAAGAAGAAGATGAACCTCAATCTAATGAGGAGACGGGAAACTTTTGTCTCATGGCTCTTGATAATTTTGAATCTGATGAAGAGATTGAATCTCTTGAGGCTGGAGTGAGGGGGAACAACACATGGTACCTAGACAATGGTTGTTCTAAGCATATGACTGGAGATAGATCAAGATTTCTCTCACTCTCAGCCTATGATGGTGGAAGTATGACTTTTGGTGCCAACATGAAAGGCAACATAGTTGTCATGGACAAAGTTGGTAAGTCATCGTCACATTCCACAGATAACGTTTTTCTAGTTAATGGTTTGAAGCATAATTTCTTGAGTATTTACCCAATCCATGATAAAGGGAACTTTGTGAAATTTAATAGTGAAAAATATTTGATTGTCAACAAAAGCACAAAGGATGTCGTTTTAAAAGGAACAAGGAAAGGGAACACATATGTTGTGGATCTTGACCTTGTTCCCAAAAATAAGTTTACATGCCTTAGTGTTATTGATGATGATCCTCTTTTATGGCATATGCGCCTTGGACATGCTAGTTTTTCTTTGCGTGACAAACTTCGGTCTAAAGAACTAGTTTTAGGTCTACCTTCAATTAAGTTTCATATAGATCGTGGATGCGTGTGCTAAAGGGAAGTATGTTAGGTCCTCCTTTTTAAGTCTAAGAATGTAGTAAGTACCACAAGACCATTAGAGTTGATTCATATGGATTTGTGTGGACCAATGAGGATTCAAAGTAGGAGAGGCAAGAAATATGTGTTGGTTATTGTTGATGACTTTTCTAGATTTACATGGTTTTTTTTTTCTTTCTAGCAAGGACGAGACTTATGATGAGTTCCTTGTCTTTGCAAAGAAAGTTCAAAATTTGAGTGGTAAAAAATTGTTACACCTTAGATCCGACCATGGCAAGGAATTTGAGAACTTTAAGTTTGATGATTTTAACAGGGATCATGGCTTGGACCATAATTTCTCTGCCCCTAGGACACCTCAATGAAATGGTGTTGTTGAAAGGAAGAATAGAACCTTAGAGGAAATGGCTTGAACTATGCTGATAGCTATTGGTCTTCCTATGAACTTTTGGGCTGAAGTCGTGAATACTGCTTGTCATATTATAAATCGTGCCATGTTGAGACCATTGTTAAATAAAACTCCTTATGAGTTATATTTTGGTAAAAAGCCCAATATTACATATTTCAGAACATTTGGATGTAAATATTTTGTTCATAATAATGGGAAACAAAATCTTGAAAATTTTGATGCTAGGAATGATGAAGCTTATTTCTAGGATACTCTTCTAGTAGCAAAGCTTATAGAGTTTATAATGAAAGGACTATGTGTGTAGAAGAAAGTGTGTATATTATTTTTGATGAAACAGATGAAATTATTCCAAGCACATAGAAGATAGGTTTAGATGAGAATTTGGAAGAGGAAGAAGTCATGGGAACAAAGCCTAAGGAACAACGTCATGTTCCTATTCCCAACGAAGAAGAAGAACTAGGTGAGGATACACAAGTGAATGAATCCACTATTGTTGAACCTGGTTCCCAAGAATAGGGAAGTGAAGATGGTCAAGGAAATCAAGTTTCCATCTAGGATTTCCAACCAAAGACTTTATAACATCAGCGTTCCCATCATGTGGAACTCATAATCAGTGACATAAACAAGGGTACTCAAACGAGATCTCGAATTAGAAAATTTTATGCTTTTCATGCTTTTCTTTCTATGATGGAACCCAGGAACCATGAAGAAGCTCTCACTGATGCTGATTGGATTGTAGCTATGCAAGATGAACTCCATCAATTTGAAAGGAACAAGGTTTGACACCTTGAACCTAAACCTAAACACAATAAGGTTATTGGTTTGAAATGGGTGTTTAGGAACAAGTTGGATGAGTTCAGAACCATAATAAGGAACAAGACTCGTTTGGTAGTAAAAGGATACAATCAACAGGAAGGTATTGATTATGAAGAAACTTTTCCTCTTGTTGCTAGATTGGAAGCTATTAGAATTTTAATTACATTTGCTGCTTTCATGGGTTTTAAATTGTATCAAATGGATGTGAAATGTGCATTTTTAAATAGTTATCTAAATGAAGAGGTTATGTGGAACAACCTCCGGGTTTTGAAAATAAAGACTTTCCGAATCATGTCTTTAAGCTTAACAAAGCTCTTTATGGCCGGATTAAAGCAAGCTCCAAAAGCATGGTACGAAAGACTTTCAAAGTTCCTCTTGAAAATGAGTTTAAAAGAGGAAATTAGATCGAACCTTGTTTTTAAAATCAAAAGGAAAACATTTATTAGTAGTTCAAATATATGTTGATGATATTATATTTGCTGCCACTAATGAATCTTTGTGCGAGGACTTTGCTAATCTCATGAGTAAAAAATTCGAAATGAGTATGATGGATGAACTCAACTTCTTCTTGGGGTTACAAATAAAAAAAACAGAAGAAGGAATCTACATTCATCAACAAAAGTATATTAAGGAACTGGTGAAAAAGTATGGTTTGGAGGCTTCTAAAGTAAATCATACACCTATGGGAACTTCAAATAGGTTAGATGAGGATGTTATATGAACGAGTGTGGATCAAATCAAGTATCGAGGTATGATTGGCTCATAATTATATCTAACTGCAAGTCGTCCCGATATTGCTTTTAGTGTAGGGCTATGTGCAAGATTTCAAGCCAATCCAAAGGAATCTCATCTCACAGAAGTGAAGAAAAACCTAAGATACCTCAAAGGAACAGATGACTTGAGCCTATTCTATTCAAGAAGTGATACCTTTTATCTGAAAGGATTTGCATATGCTAACTATGATGCAGATCTGGTCAATAGAAAGAGTACATCAGATATGGTTCAGTTCCTTAGTCATAGTTTAGTTTCTTGGAGTACAAATAAGCAAAACACAGTTGCTTTATCTACAACTGAGGCTGAATATGTTGCAGCAGCAGCATGTTGTTCCCAAATGTTGTGGATAAAACAACAACTTCGTGGCTATGGAATTTACTTTGACTGTGTTTCTATCTTTTGTGATAATACTAGTGCTATTAGTATTTCTAAAGATCCCGTGCATCATTCTAGAGTTAAGCATATCCATATTATGCATCATTTTCTTAAGGACAATGTTGAAAAGGGCCTTATTATAATGGAATTTTGTGAAATTGAGCGTCAGATGGCCGATATTCTGTCTACGCCCTTAAATAGAGATAGATTTGAAAAACTGAGACTTGAACTTGGCTTGATTAAGTAAAAATAATTGCTATCATTTATCTCCCAATTGGTTTGACTCTTTGGCATTATGTATATGTGAATAAATTTGATGTTTTTATTTGTTTAAAATGCATCACAATTTTTATATGATTAATTCATATATATATAAGTGAAAAAGTTTGAAAACTGCTCACCAAGGTCCAATAATATTCCCCTTAGTGTTCATAGGACAATTCTATGCCTTAAGAGTTAACAAGGTATTAGAGGATTAATTGCGCTCCAAAGTAGGAAAATTAGTTGTTCCCATTCGCTGTTCCCAAACGCTGCTCCCAGCGTATTAAATCTAGGATTTCCTTAAATTTTCGAAATTCAAAATAAAAATCTAAAAATATTCTGTTCAGCTTTTTTAAAAAAAATCTAACCTTACTTCCTTTATTCTTTTCTAATATCTCTCAAATTAGTTGGGAAATATTATCTTGTAATTATCTTTAATTTCTTTATTTAATTTTCTTTAATTTTTCTCTCTCCTCAAACCGTACAATACACGGTTAAGTAATTTTTTTACTTTTCATCTTCCTTCATAAATTACTCCCAAACTTTCCCACTAAACCAAAATTACACCACTTCATCACAATAAAACCGTCCCCCCCCCCCTTTCACAATCATGAACATCACAAAAACTCCTCCCTCTCTCACTAACCAAAAATCCGAAAAACCCTCTCCCTCTTCCACACACATCGAATCTCCAACTCCCATGGATATCTCACCAAATCCACCAAAACGGATCTTGACAAAAAGGAAGCAAAGTGAAGAAACTTGGTAAATGGAAGTTGAAGAATCTCATGCAAAGATTGAGGGGGGACCTGTTGTTCCTGTGAGAGGAACAACCAAGATCGCAAAAAGAAAATCAGTTGTATCTCGGTATGTTCTTGGTTTATGTGTTGATTTTACTTGGCGTAGGAGGGTCGATTAATTATAATTGAATTTCCGGGAAATCTGTTCGGTGTTTCTGTGACGGGAACTGATGTTTATTTCAAGAAACAACGAGGTTCTTATCCCTTTTCTGATATTTCCTTTGATGAACTAATTGTGAAATATGGTGACAAATGAGGTACTACCTTTCTTGATCACAATCTCCTTTCCCCTTACCACAAAATACTTTTCCAATTCTCGAGATATCCCTTTTGCCTCGCCTTTTGAAACGTGCTCAAGTTACCATGTTAGACTTGATTTACATTCATTGCCTTGATTCCCATAAACCAATAAATTTTCCATCCTTAATGATTCAACACATGAGTCATTGTATTGAAAACGGGTTTGTTGTTGGTTATGAAGCTCTTGTTACGGAAATTTCACTAGTACAAAAACGTCGATTTGCGCCGGACCCTGGACCCCTATTTGCGTCGGACTTTGGTCCGACGGCACAGGTCTCGACACAGATGACCTAAAAATGATCTACGTCGTATGCGAAAATGACGCTGATTAGTTAGCTATTTGCGTCGCACGTTGTATACGGTGCGACGCAAATGGCTCCCCCCAGCCCAACACCAAGCTTCAAAGGGTAATGTACGTCGCACATCGCCTAGGGTGCGATGCAGATAAGTGATTTGCGTCGCACCTTAGGCTACGTGTGATAAGTGCGTTCCTAACGCACTTTATGGCTTCCTTTTGGCTTGTTTTGGTTCCCCTTTTTCCCCTTTCTTCCCTCTTTTTCCTCACTGTTCCCTTCTATTCAATTCACTTGATCATACTTGATCATAGTGACATTTTGCTAGATTTTTGATCTATTTTGATCGAATTTCTAGCACATATGCTTTCACCATGTTTGCTCGCGTTTTTATTGCAGGTATGACCCTTTTCGGGGCCGAGTAATGCGAGACATGGCACAAGGGAACGAGCTAGAGGATGAGAGGGAGCATGAGGTGCGCTAGAGCTCCCCCGCACACGATGGTGCGCCCGCACATTCTGCTGGTGCGCCCGCACCATCGACTTATTATGAGACACATTACAGACGACTTCGGTGCGTCCGCACCCAGCACAAGGTGCGCCCGCACAAACTACTTGTACGCCCGCACATCTTGACGAAGGAATTCAGACTGAGGCAGAAGACAAAGGTGCGCCCGCACCTGACATGTGGTGCGCCCGCACCTATATCTGGTGCGCCCGCACCTGTTCCTTGTGCACCCGCACCTTCTACGGAGCACTTTTACAAAGAGACAAAAGACTCAAGTGCGCCCGCACCTGAGGTCCGGTGCGCCCGCACCATGCATTCCGGAATAGAAAATCGATCATTAAACCCCTTTTTCTTTAGTAGTTTTAGACGGACGCTTTCATTCTAGTTTCGAGAGAATATTTTAGGGTTTTGTATTAGAGAGAAAACACTTTAGTTTCCATTGATAATTGAGATTAGTGATCATAGTTTGTGATTCGATTGACATTCAAGGTACTTTTCATTCAATTCAATTCAAAGTTTTGTTTTATTTCATTCTTTCCGTCTTTGTTCTTGCTTTTGATTATTCTAGATCTTTATTCTCTTAGTCCATAATTCGATTTATATTAGTTTAATCATTACTTAATCATGTTTAGCCTTAGATTAGTCATAGATTTGTTTAATTGCTTTAACTCCATGATTAGTGAGTAGTTTCATAATCTAGGGTTAGGGTGAAAGTATGAATTAGGGTTTTAAATATGATGTTGATGTGATTGTGATGTATGGAGAAGGTTATGCATTGATCTTGGTGTTTTGAGACCTTAGGATAGATATTGATCACATTTATACTTTGGTATTTTGATTTCAAATGTCCTTAAATCGGATTTTAACTCTTTTATCATCCCCAAGAATCAACTTAATTTCTATACCAAGATATTGGATGGAAATTAAGGGGATCCTTCATTAGGGGTTTTCCAAACTTATTGAATCTCTTAATCAATTAACTAAAGACCATTCGAGAGAGGATTTAGTTGATAGATTAAGGATTACTCTTGAGGACCATTCGAGAGAGGACTCGAGTATTTTAAGGAGAACTAAACCTTGCATAATCGTCTTTGTTGCTTCACAATCGCATTAACAATCATCATCCGTTCTATTCATACTAGTAACCTTAACTCTAGTGTCTTTTATTGATATTTAAACTCGTGTATTTGCTTGTTCTGTATTAGTTAGTTTAATTGATACCAAAATCTTTCAAACCCCAAATACCTTTCAATTAGGTAGTCTAGACTTGATAGACTTTAACAATCCCATTTTCCCTGTGGATCGACCCTTGACTTGCCCTTACTATTCCTTAGTAATTGCTTGTTAGGACTATAAATATTGTTTGGAAAGCGGTTCTTAGTGCCTTAACGACACACTAAAAATCTCTTATCAAAATGGCGCCGTTGCCTGGGAAATTGTGCTATTGATTGAAGTATATTTTAGTTTAGTTTGCTTAGTTGATTTTTCTTTTATTTTCTTTTTAACAAATCCTCTGCTTAGCTTTGTTGTGTTACATGAGAAGAAGAACTCACGGTTCACCCACGTTGCCTCTAGATCCTGAAATCGACCGTACTTGCGAAAGCTTCGGAAGAATTTGGAAAATTTGACTTTGGGTTCCGAGCCTTCTTCACCAATCTCAAGTACATCAAGTGAAGTTGAATCAGAAATGGGTGAAGCAAATCCACAACTGTTTAGGGATTTCGGAAATCCGGGTTCCTATGTTCTTCAAGGTGGAATTCGACTCCCCACCACCACTACAAATTTCAGCATTCACCCTCAGTATCTCGGATGGTGAAAGCAGAGCAGTTTTGTGGGGGGTCAGATGAAGATCCTCTAGACCATCTCGACAGGTTTCTTGAGATCTGTGCCATGATAACAACTAATGATGTCTCTCCTGACTACATCAAGATGCACTTGTTCCGGTCCTCTCTTACCGGAAAAGCAAAGTCATGGCTCAAGAGCTTGCCTGCTAATTCCCTCACTACATGGGAAGAAGTCACATGGCCTTCTTGAAGAAATACTTCCCGGAGTGGAAGACTGCGGACATAAGGAGGAAGATCTCCTCATTTGAGCAAGAGAACGATGAGACACTTGCCGAAGCTTGGGAGCGGTTCAAGGAGATGATCCGTTCATGCCCACACCATGAGTTCAACAAGAATCTACTCATGCGATTTTTCTATGATGGTCTTGATCCGATTTCACGGGCCAACCTTGATGCTGGAGCGGGAGGTCAACTATCTAAGATCCCGCAAGAACAACTTGAGTCCACAATTGAGGAAGTGATCAAGAACTACTCATGGGGTGGAAGACGAAGAGGTGCTCAACCTAAGAAGAGCGGAAAGTTTGAAATTGACCCATGGATCAAATTCAAGCAAGATGGACCAACTCGACAAGAAGCTCTCCAAGATCAATCTTGCATCGTCTACTCCTTCACAGGTAAACTCTTTTTCTTGTGATATTTGTGGTGGTACTAACCATGATACTTCTTATTGTGGAGGTACCCATTCGGAGCATGTGGCGGCAATAATTCAAGAGGAGATGGGTATCAAGGAAACCAAGGGTATAGGAACAATCAACAAGGAGGTTGGAGACAACCTCAACAAAACTACACCCAAGGATTCAACCAACCTCAACAAGGATGGAATCAACCTCAACAAGGGTACAACCAAGCTCACAACCAAGGGTTTGCGCAAGGGTATAACCAAAACCAAAACTATAACCAAGGTGGTTCCTCCTCACAAGGGTCCAACACTACCAAGCTCCACATCAAAGGACCAACAACCCAAAACCTCCCTCCAATCTTCCTTCCCACAAACAAAATCCCAACCTACACCATCTTCCGATCCAACCTCTCTCCAAATTCTCCAACAACTCCAATCCATGAACCAAATTCTCCAAAACCATGAGCAAAGGTTTCAAGAGCTACAAGCCCACAACAAAATGCTTGAAACCCAAATTGCCCAAGTAGCTGAGAAAATCCCTCACCCCACAAATCAACTTCCGGCCAACCCATCCTAACCCCAACCTCCATCAAGCCAAAGCCATTCATTTGAGGTCGGGAACAAGTTATGCGGGTCCTAAGATGCCAATGGGGAGTTAGAGAGGATGAAGAAGCTGAGGTTGTTGAGAAGGAGGATGGAGCTGAGGAAACTGAGAAAGAGGACGTTGAGGGAAGATGAGTCACATGTTCAAGTTGGTGACAAAAACCATTGCCATCACCTCCACCAACCAAATCTATGTGCCTCCGGTTCCCTATCCTCATAGGTTGGTAGAGAGAAAGTTGAGTGACAAGTTCACTAAATTTCTAATGTGATGAAGAGCCTGCAAATCAACATCCATTCCTTGAGGCTATGTCTCAAATGCCAGCTTATGCTAAGTTCTTGAAAGAGATCCTCTCCAATAAGCGAAAACTTGAAGATGAGCTTATCTCCCTACCTTACCAAGTGAGTGCTCTTGTGCAACGAACTATGCCCAAGAAGCAAAGAGATCCCGGGAGTTTCACCTTGCCGGTGAAGATAGGTGATTAGAGCCTAAGGGTGCACTGGCCGATCTGGAGCAAGTGTCAATTTGATGCCCCTTTCTATTGCAAAGCACCTGAAATTTCCTCTTCATCCTACGCGCAAAAGATTCAATTGGCGACCGCACTGTGAGAGTCCCTGTGGTGAGTTGGAGGATATACCGATTCAAGTTGGGCATGTGTTTGTACCATGCGACTTTGTGGTGATGGATATGGAGGAAGATCCTGAGACTCCTCTTATTCTGGGAAGAGAAGCTCTAAAGACTTTGGGTGCCGTGATAAACTGCAAAAACGACACAATCACGGTTGAGGTAGCTAATGAGCGGGTGGTGTTTGAGTTCTCTAAGACATTGAAGAGACCTATGATGGAGAGAATTTGCCGGGTAAGCCTAGTGAAAATGAGGTAGAGGACGAGAGTGTGGATAATTCTGGGAGAGTTGTGCTACTTTTACCGATGCCCTTAGCTTGGACATGGAAGAGGAAACGCAAGATGAGGCGTTTGAGGTTCTAGCTACATCATCCACTGATAAAGAGGAGTGTTCTAAGCCTCCTCCCAAGGTAGAGTTCAAACCCCTTCCCCTCTCTTAGATATGTTTTTCTTGATGATGCATGTACTTATCCTGTTATTGTCAATTCGAGTCTTGATGACATTTCTATATCAAAACTGATTGGAATTTTGCAAAAATATAAAGATGTCATTGGGTATTCGATTGATGACCTTAAGGGGATAAGCCCTTCTCTTGCTATGCATCGTATCCATCTCATCGATAGTAATGCCTCCTCCATCGAGCATCAGAGAAGGCTCAATCCCAACCTCAAAGAGGTTGTGAAAAAGGAGATCTTGAAACTACGTGACGCGGGAATCATCTATGCTATCTCAGATAGCAAGTGGGTGAGCCCGATTCACGTGGTTCCAAAAAAGGAGGCATGACTATAGTTGAGAATGAGAAAGGAGAAACAATCTCAACTAGGACTGTCACTGGGTGGAGAGTCTGTATTGATTACAGAAAACTGAACAAATCCACCCGGAAAGATCATTTCCCCCTTCCCTTCATTGACCAAATGTTGGAGAGGCTTGCTCGTCATTCACACTTCTGTTTTCTCGATGGTTATTCCGGATTCTTTCAAATCCCCATTCATCCGGATGACCAAGAGAAAACCACCTTTACTTGTCCGTATGGGACATTCGCATATCGAAGGATGCCCTTTGGTTTGTGTAATGCCCCATCCACTTTTCAAAGGTGTATGACAGCAATCTTCTCTAACATGCTAGAAGTGTTTATGAACGACTTTAGTGTGTGTGGTTTGACTTTTGACACATGTCTGGTTAATCTTGAATGTGTGTTAAAAAGGTGTCAAGAGACGAACCTGTCTGAATTGGGAGAAGTGTCACTTTATGGTCGAGGAAGGCATTGTCTTGGGCATAAAGTGTCGAAAAAGGGTATTGAGGTAGATCCGGCAAAGGTTTCGGTTATTGAGAAGCTTCCGCCACCGAACTCGGTGACGGGAGTTCGTGCTTTCCTTGGACATGCTGGTTTTTACCAGCGTTTCATCAAGGATTTCTCTAAATAGCCAAACCATTGACGAATCTACTTCAAAAGATGTAGATTTTGAGTTTGATGAGTCTTGTACTAAGGCTTTTGAAACTCTTAAAAAAAACCCTTACTTCTGCCCCCATTGTGCAAGCTCCGGATTGGAGCTTGCCTTTTGAACTAATGTGCGATGCTAGTGACTTTTCAGTGGGAGTTGTTCTTGGGCAACGCAAGGAAGGGAGGCTTCATGTGATAGCCTATGCAAGTAGGACTCTGGATGATGCTCAACGGAACTATGCAACTACGGAAAAGGAAATGTTGGCCGTGGTCTTTGCTTTTGATAAGTTCCGTTCCTACTTGACATGTAATAAGGCGGTGGTGTATACGGATCATTCTGCGGTCCGGTATTTGATGAGTAAGAAGGATGCCAAGCCTAGGCTCATTAGGTGGGTGTTGCTTCTTCAGGAGTTTGATTTTGAGATGAAAGAGAAGAAGGGGACGGAGAATGTGGTAGCTGACCATCTTTCTCGCCTCCCTCTTGATAATCTGGAGGAGATTCCTATCGAGGAAGATTTGAGAGAAGAAGCATTGTTCGCCATTTGAAATGAGGTTCCATGGTTCGCTGATTATGCAATTATTTGGCTTGTGGGATTGAACCTCATGGTTTTACTTCCCAACAAAGGAAGCGGTTCTTTAAAGAAGTTTCGAGGTTCTACTGGGATGACCCGCTCCTTTTTAAGAAGTGTGCTGATGGAGTGTTTAGGTGTGTTGCCTAATCATGAGATGCCTCGTTTTGACTCATTGCCATACTTTGGCATGTGGAGGCACGGTGGAGCAAGCAAAACTGTTGCTAAGGTGCTCCAATGTGGTATGTTCTGGCCAACATTGCAAAAGGATGCCCGGATTTGTGGTGGCTTGTGATAGATGTCAAAGGAGTGGTGGCATCACAAAGCGACACGAGATGCCTCAACAGAACATTCTTGAGGTTGAGCCGTTTGATGTCTGGGGAGTCGACTTTATGGGTCCATTCGTTCCTTCCTGTGGGAATGTTACATTCTTGTTGCGGTCGACTACGTGACAAATGGTTGAAGCCATTGCCTCTCCTACCAATGACCATAAGGTAGGACCAAGCTCTTGAAGAAGATCATCTTCCCTCGATTTGGGGTGCCCCGTGTGTTGATCAGTGATGGCGGTTCACACTTCGCCAAAAAGCAATTAGAAGCACTATTGAAGAAATACGGGGTGAATCACAAAGTAGGTCTTCCTTATCACCCCCAAACCCAGGCCAAGTTGAGGTCTCGAATCGAGAGGTTAAGAACTCCTTGAGAGAGTGGTCAATAGGACACGGAAGGATTGGTCTTTGAAGCTTGATGACCCTTTGGGCTCTTCGCACGGCTTTCAAGACACCTATAGGCACCACTCCCTATCGCCTTGTGTATGGCAAGGCATGTCATTTGCCGGTTGAGCTAGAGCACAAGGCTTGGTGGGCAGTTAAGGAGCTCAACATGGATCTTCACTTGGCGGGAGAAGCTCGAAAAGAAAGGCTAGTGAGCTGGAAGAACTTCGTTTTGACGCGTATGAGAGATTCTAGACTATACAAAGAGCAAACGAAGAAATGGCACGATCACCGGATTCAACAACGAGAATTCCGGGTTGGGGACAAGGTCTTGTTGTTCAACTCAAGACTAAAGCTTTTCCCCGGAAAGTTAAAGTCCAAGTGGTTGGGTCCTTTCTCTGTGTTGAAGACTACTCCATATGGAGCTTATGAGGTTATGGGTGAGAACGGTCCATTCTGGGTGAACGGTCGAAGATTGAAGCTCTACCATGATTCGCATGCTGTTGGTTCCATTGGTTGCTTGATTCTTCGCTCACCAGAGCGACTCTCATGATGGATGTATCCTTTTTAGTCAAGCTAATGACTTAAAACAAGCGCTACATCGGAGGCAACCCGTTTCTTTTCTTTCCTTTCTTTTATTTTAGTTTATTTTTCTTTTGATTGTTAGTTAAACTTGTGATCGATCAGCTGGCTGTGAGAGCTACTTTTAGACATATGATTTTTCTGAAAAATGGAGTGAGAAAGGAGTAATTGGGAAAGGGTGAATTTCCGCACCATGTTTTAAGGATGTTTTTGAGAAAAACAGAAGAAAAGGTGCTCCCGAACCTCCTCGAGGTGCGCCCGCACCTTAGGAAACATTTCGAAAAACATGCTTGGTGCTCCCGCACCTCCCCAAGGTGCTCCCGCACCATATTTCGAAAACTTTTTGCCAAAAAAACAGAAGATTAGGTGCTCCCGCACCTCCTGAAGGTGCGCCCGCACCTATAGAAAAGTTTCAAAAAAAAAACATTTGGTGCGCCCGCACCTCAACAAGGTGCTCCCGCACCAGATTTCGAGTGCAGTTTCAAAGGAAAACAGAAGGTTTCGTGCTCCCGCACCTCCTCAAGATCCGGCCACCACGACCCTTTTCCGGCGACTTTCGACGGCAAATCTCACCGGAATCTTCATCATCTTCCTCTCTACACCATTCAAGGGCACAAAAA
The DNA here is from genome assembly GCF_026745355.1 of Beta vulgaris subsp. vulgaris. Taxonomy (NCBI): domain Eukaryota; kingdom Viridiplantae; phylum Streptophyta; class Magnoliopsida; order Caryophyllales; family Amaranthaceae; genus Beta; species Beta vulgaris. The sequence continues at coordinate 28,238,752 of NC_079207.1, read as the reverse complement.
TTGGGGGTTTTGCAAGGATTTGATTTCTAGGGTTTCGAAATTGAGGATTTTCATATCCATGTTGGTAACTCTCTTCTAATCTTTTCTTTTTCATCAATAATCTAGTAATTTGGAGTTCTAGTGTGTTTTCTTTTAGATTGCATGCTTGTTTTCCATCAATTTTTTATTATTCATGAACTTTGCCCTTATTTGTGTTTGAAGTGGTGGTGAACAAGTGTGTTTCATGTTGATTGTGGTATTTTTCATGATTCTCTGAATTTTTGTGAACTACATTGCTTGAATTTCTAGCGTTGTTGATTCTTGTGCACCAATTGTGGTTGATTTGGTGAATCTGTCTTGAAAGTCTCTTGTAAGTGGTGATACTCTTGATTGTTAGCAACTTGGTTGCTACTAATTATGGATTGGCTAGCTGGTAGAGCTTAGGATTAGTTTTTTCTTTTTTTCTTTTTGTGTGTTCTTTTTGTCGAGAGTCCGTCTTGTGGTGTGTCATTGCAGCAGATCATCACTTCTCCTTCCCCTTTTTGCACAACAAAACTTCTTTACCACCACATGGGAAGAAGTAGTGGAGAAGGCTCCTCTAGGTCTAAGAGTGCAAAGACCGGGTGCTCGTCACAAGGACCCTCGTCTAGCTCTAATCCCCCTCCCCTCTATGCTGTGAAACTTCCCAATGCCGCTCATAAACAAATTTTTCAACAACTTTCTGAGCGCACGTTTCGTCCTACAAAGTTCTATGACTACACTACCTACAACTACCTTAACATCGAATCGATGATAAGGGAGATGGCAGGTAATGTCGGGTTATCGGAGTTTCTTGACGTCCATGCACCTACTTATGATCAACTCACTCTCGAATTCTTGAGTACGTTGAACATAAGTAAGGAGCCGGGCACGGGTGCTCTAGCTATTCAATTTCGTATGTTTAATCAAGCTAGAGCATTCTCCTTCGATGAATTCTGTGAGGCATTCGGGATGGATTCTCAAGCTCCCTGTGATGCCCCTTTGGGCACCATCTGGCAGGGATACAATGAGCAAGAATGGTGGGCTAAAATCACCAACGGCACGACTCCGTTTCGGACGAATTTGTCCAAAGCGTCGGAGATCATCCATCTTGCTCTCCGTTATTTCCATAGGATGTTGGTTTACACCATCTTTCCTAAACAAGAAGTAGGACAGTTGAGGAAGGACGAGTTGCTGGTTCTTTGGCTGGCCACTGACGGGGCCCACCATAGAGCCCGAATTAACTTTGTTGCGCTTCTCCTTCACCGACTGCAGGAGATTCGGGGGGGCACTACGATGACTGGGGAGATCCTTTGTGGTGGAATGGTTACCCAGCTAGCGTCCTACCTCGAGTTGGACGATGACCTGGCTCGCTTGGAAGCAAGCGTGCCTACTGTTGGTCAGTCCAACAGATTGGATGGTGCCAGTTTGCAGCAGATGAAATTTCTACGCGGTTACTAGAAGGAAAACTGCATTTGGCTTGTGGGGGGGGGGGGACCTTACTGTTTTATAGGGCCCGACTTCATCTGGGACCTCCCCGCTAACGGCGAAAACCGTTGGCGGGTTCCCCCTTCCAATGACGTCCCACGGGCTATCCCTGAGCCCATCCATACGGAGCGCATTCCACGCGTTCCGAGAGGTCCGAGGCCCGACCACCGCATTCCTGAGAGTGAGGTGGCCGAAGCTTCCTCCTCTCAATCCTTCGACATGGGCTCCGTCATGGCGGCCATAGCCCAGATGCAGGCCTCTCAGGAGGCCAATCACCGTGCGGTTACTGCTACTCTTGCCGGTATCCGCACCGACCTCGACCATGTGTCTAGGGTGGCTTGGCGCACTCACCTCGCCAATGTCCACTCCGGACATGAGCCTCCCTTCCCTAACCATCCCCACTATCCTCCTTCTTTCGACCTCAAGAAGGGCCGTTTGAGGAGCTTTCTTTCCGTCCTTACCCCCACTACTCATCCTACTATCCTGATGGGTACTCTGGTGGGTATTTCCCTCCTTACCCCCCTCCCGATGGGGGTAATGGTGGGAACTATTAGGAGCTTGTCATAACCCCCCCTCCCTCTCCCTCCTTTTGCAACTCCGAGCGCGGAGTTTTACTTAAGCTTGGGGAACTTGCATGTATGTCTATATCCTTGGGAGTTTTGGGGTCATCGATGGTTAGAATTTAGGCGTCTCATTGGTTTTCGGTATCAGTTGGTGATTGTTCCTGTCTATTGGTTTTGAGTTCCCCCACCCCTGCTGACTTCTCTTCACCTGTGTAGCTTTGCTTTGGTAGTTTTGTTCTGCTTTGCATATATAAAAAAAAAAAATAAATAAAAAATATTTTCCTCTTTTATTCTTTTTCTTCTTTTTTCTGCATTTAGGATAGCTTGGTTGCATGCATGATTTGTGGCTAAAGTGTTCATGTCTCGATTGGAAGACCTTCCTTATATTAGACTTGATGATTTTGGAAGCCCTGTTGTGACTTTAAGCGTCTCTTGAAAGTGATAACTTTTGGTAGAGTCTCTTTGAAATTAGACGAGTTGGATGAATGGATTGCCTTGCCCCTTGTGCGACAAACCCCAAAGGAGGGCCTAGAACCTCGTAAGACTCACTCACAACCCTCACCATTGATCGCCTAACTTGTGACTTGCATTTTAGCTCCCCAAGATTACATACCAACGAGCCTCTAGGAGAATGATTTAGGGCGTTTCTTTTGCTAGTAATAGGAGCTACAAAACCAAAAGCTTGAATACCTGCATAATATTCGCTTCTCAACCCATTTGAGCCTTTCTATCCTATTTTTTTTGCTTAACCCACATAATGAGTCATGGCCAAACTTTCCCCAAAGTGGAGTGCATGTGTAGTTTGTGTTGAGTTAAGTTGTTTTGATATTAAGTCTTGGTTGAAAGTGAGTTAATGTGCTTGTATGATCGCAAAAGTCAAGAAAAAAAATTTGTGAAAAAGAAAGAAAAAAGAAATAAAAGAAAGAAAGATCTTATTGTTTGATTTTGTTTCTTATTGAAAACGAAAAGAAAGAAAGATAAAATTGATGAGAAAAATGGAAAAGTTCACAAAATGAAAAAGGAACAAGTGAAATTCAAGGTTGTGTGTGAGATTTCTTTAATTGAGAATGGTGTTAGGACTAGCTTGGGGGAGTATTTACCCTAGTTTGTACTCCACTTACCCTTTTTGCACCACATTCCTAGAATATAATCCACACCCCTAACCTAGCCCCGTTACAACCTTAACAAAGTCCCTTTTGACTTCTAGATTGGACTTGATCTATTTAGTAGTGGCGGGCGAGATTTTGTGCAAGTCATGATGAGGGTCATCAAAGCGTGGTAGAGGCGAGCAATTATGGTTGAGAATCCCTAGGGAGGAGTCAAACTTGGGTCTTGGAAGTGGAGAAGAGTGAGAAATCATTCTTGGAAAGCTTTCTTTCAAAAAGACTCGGTTGATCGGTGGATTGAGACCTTAGAGTCACTCTTGTGCTTCCTAATCATCTTCCCTCTTGTGTTTGATTGGTCTGCTAAATCTTGCTATGAACTCATTTAGCTTGCATGTCATGTTTGTAACCTTGCATTTAGAACATGTAGGTTAGTTTGTTGCATGTTTCCCTTTTCGTTTTATTCTCTTTTTCTTCTTCTTTCCCTCATTCTCATTCTTGGTTTACTTGAGGACAAGCAAAACGCTAAGCTTGGGGGAGTTTCATAAGTGCGTTCCTAACGCACATTATGGCTTCCTTTTGGCTTGTTTTGGTTCCCCTTTTTCCCCTTTCTTCCCTCTTTTTCCTCACTTTTCCCTTCTATTCCATTCACTTGATCATACTTGATCATAGTGACATTTTGCTAGATTTTCGATCTATTTTAATCGAATTTCTAACACATATGCTTTCACCATGTTTGCTCGCGTTTTTATTGCAGGAATGACCCCTTTCGGGGCCGAGTAATGCGAGACATGGCACAAGGGAATGAGCTAGAGGATGAGAGGGAGCATGAGGTACGCCTAGAGCTCCCCCGCACTCGATGGTGCGCCCGCACATTCTGCTGGTGCGCCCGCACCATCGACTTATTATGAGACACATTACAGACGACTTCGGTGCGCCCGCACCCAGCACAAGGTGCGCCCGCACAAACTACTTGTGCGCCCGCACATCTTGACGAAGGAATTTAGACTGAGGCAGAAGACAAAGGTGCGCCCGCACCTATATCTGGTGTGCCTGCACCTGTTCCTTGTGCGCCTGCACCTTCTACGGAGCACTTTTACAAAGAGACAGAAGACTCAGGTGTGCCCGCACCTAAGCATGGTGTGCCCGCACCTCCTTTTGGTGCGCCCGCACCATGCGTTCCGGTATAGAAAATCGATCATTAAACCCCTTTTTCTTTAGTAGTTTTATACGGACGCTTTCATTCTAGTTTCGAGAGAATATTTTAGGGTTTGGTATTAGAGAGAAAACGCTTTAGTTTTCATTGATAATTGAGATTAGTGATCATAGTTTGTGATTCGATTTACATTCAAGGTACTTTTCATTCAATTCAATTCAAAGTTTTAGTTTTTATTTCATTCTTTCCGTCTTTGTTCTTGCTTTTGATTATTCTAGATCTTTATTCTCTTAGTCCCATAATTGCGATTTATATTAGTTTGATCATTACTTAATCATGTTTAGCCTTAGATTAGTCATAGATTTATTGTTTAATTGCTTTAACTCCATGATTAGTGAGTAGTTTCATAATCTAGGGTTAGGGTGAAAGTATGAATTAGGGTTTTAAATACGATGTTGATGTGATTGTGATGTATGGAGAAGCTTATGCATTGATCTTGGTGTTTTGAGACCTTAGGATAGATATTGATCACATTTATACTTTGGTATTTTGATTTCAAATGTTCTTAAATCGGATTTTGAACTCTTTTATCATCCCCAAGAATCAACTTAATTTCTATGCCAAGATATTGGATGGAAATTAAGGGGATCCTTCATTAGAGGTTTTCCAAACTTATTGAATCTCTTAATCAATTAACTAAAGACCATTCGAGAGAGGATTTAGTTGATAAATTAAGCGATTACTCTTGAGGACCATTCGAGAGAGGACTCGAGTATTTTAGAGGAGAACTAAACCTTGCATAATCGTCTTTGTTGCTTCACAATCGCATTAACAATCATCATCCGTTCTTATTCATACTAGTAACCTTAACTCTAGTGTCTTTTATCTGATATTTAAACTCGTGTTATTTGCTTGTTCGTGCTATTAGTTAGATTTAATCGATACCAAAATTCTTTCAAACCTCCAAATACCCTTCAATTAGGTAGTCTAGACTTGATAGACTTTAACCAATCCCTATTTCCCTGTGAATCGACCCTTGACTTGCCCTTACTATTCCCTTAGTAATTGCTTGTTAGGACTATAAATATTGTTTGGAAAGCGGTTCTTAGTGCCTTAACGACACACTAAAAACCTCTTATCATCGTGCGATGCAAATTGCAATTTTTTTAAATTTTTTTAATTAAAAAAAACTTGGAATGAGGCTGTTGCAAACTTGCAATAAAGATTTTGGTTTCTTCAAAAAAAAAATCATAGATTTGTAATAATAAATTATAGAAAATAAAGAAAAAGAGATAATTACATAAAAAAAATAAACCCTAGACTAGGATAAATGCCATAAAAATAAACAAAAAAATCAAATATAAAAAAATGAAATGATATTAAAACAGATAATAAAACTCAATTCCATAGAACTTAGATTTGAATTGAAATCCATGAATCACATGCAAAACACGAAATGAAACGAATAAACGAAGAAAAATAAAGAAAAAGAAAGAATACCGTCGGTGCTTTCTTTGCTTTCGACACCGTCGGTGCTGCCTTCACAACAACCTATAGTTCGGGGCATTCTTTTTCTCTCTTGCTCTCTTTCTCGATTGAGTAAATAAGTATGAACGAAGAACAACTCCCTTGATCTGTAACGACACCCTTCTTGAATGTTTGTTATTTGATGTTTACTTCTAGAAGTGAAACGAGCGAACTTCGAGTTACCTGAGATGTGGAGTTGAAAGAGGGAGAGAGGGAGAGAAAGAGAGAGAGAGAAAGAGAGAGAGAGAGGGAGAGAGGAAGACGCGGATGGGTACTGATGGGAGTTGAAGTTTTAGGTTAAGAGGGAGATTTGTTAGGGCGGCCAACTGATGTGCGTCGCATAGGCTTGGGGTCCGATGCAAATTAATAATTTGCAACGCACCTCAACGATGTGCGACGCAGATAGTTGTCAACGATGTGCGTCGAGGTCCAACGCACATAAGCTAGATGCATCGCACATCATCGAAATCCGACGCATATGGCTCATATCTGCTGGTTGAGAGTAGTTGTTTTGCGTCGCACTCTGGCTCCTATGCGACGAAAATTCATTTTTTGCGTCCTTTCCGTTGTAGTGCGACGCACTTGAGGGACGCAAATCGTCCTTGTTCTACTAGTGTTTTAATTAAGTTTAATATGAAGCTTAATGGAGTTCCTAATATTGGTGTGACAACGAGAAATTTGCTAAATGCTAGGGCCATGAATAATGTGAATGTGTGTATTATTGATGGCAATGTGATTAAAGGAAGAGCAACTGTGGATGATGATGAGGAAGAAGATGAATGTGTTGGAGAAGAGGATGATGAAACCGAAATAGAGGTTGAAAATGAAACAGAAAAAGAAAAGAACACAGAAAAAATCGAAAAAGAAAAAGACTAGAAAAATGAAAAATTGGAAAAAGAAAAAAAAAGAGAAGAAAGAGCAAAGGAAAAAGAAAAGAAGGTGGTTGAAATGGAAGAATTGGAGAAATCGGTTTTGAGAGCTTCTCGAACTAGTCAAAGAGTTCGAAACATGAAGGTGTTGAACTTTCCTTCTTTTGTGCTTACTACAAATGACGATAGTATTGATGATGATGAAATTCGGGTGATCGCCAAAGAAGTTCCTCCATCTAGGGAACAATCCCCTGTTCCCATGGACACCACTCCACCTAAAAGTGCGTCTCCACCTACTCCTAAAACACAAAACATCCGAATTCCTACTCCTTAATTCCAAACAACCTACATCTCCTATTACCAAGGGAAAGAAACCTGGAGTTCTTCCCATCTCAAAGGAACACATTGTTGTTCCTGATCCTAAGGAACAACCTGTCGAAACCAACCCACATAACTCCTCACCTTCTTCATCCCAAAATCCTACCATTGGTGCTACTTATACCTTTGCTCACGCACAAAGGTTAGATTACTTGTTTACATTGGTCATGGGTCACTCGGAATCAATGAAGGGCATGAATAGGTTAGTGCAAGGATTGATGGACAAGGTTGACAAGGCTTTGGATGGTCAAAAGTTGATTATGGAGCAACTTGGAGATATGACCACGTCCCTCCAAAAGATGACCAAGAAGTTGACGCATTTGGAGGATGTCGTGCTCAAGCTTAATCAAACCGTCGCAAGCAATCATAAGGAAGTGATGACTAAGTTGGATGATGTGGTGGAAGAAGTGGTCGAACAACCCTCCTCTCCTAAGCCTTAAACACTCTTCCTATTTTTTCTTTCTTTCTTATTATGGGAACAAATTTTTTTGTGTGTGTATTTTCTTTCTTTCCTTCCTTAGCATGCTACAATGGAACAATGATAATTTGATAATTCTGCATTGAATGTTTTTGCATGTGTGCGTCTCTTGAATGACTAATATTATTGGATTGCGGTTTTTGAGAGTTGAATGCTTTGTTCGCATATACTAAACAAATTATTTCTCACAAAGTTTGATGTTGTGATGTGTTTTGATATCATCTTTTCGAAATCGTTGAATAGTGTTTTTGAAGATGCCAAAGGGGGAAAGAGAAAGGCAATAAGAGTAATTTTTTCTCTAGCCATGTTTCATGTTCACAAGTTGATTTAAAATCGTCTTTTCTCTTAGTTACAAAATAAAATGAAAAGTCTATTAGAATTTAACTTAGTTGAATTACTTTGTTAAAAGGTTTATATGACTTATTTAAATTATATATTATATTGTGTATGCCTTTTGTTGCCATCTTCAAAAAGGGAAAAATTGTTGACCCTTGAGTTTTGAAGATAACTTAACCACAAAAGACATATTGTATTTTATTGATGTTATTGATAGGTAATTCATTCTCGAGCAAAGAGAATACTTTGATCGACGATTAAAATGGAGAATTAATCAAAGATCGAAGTGAAGATGTTCGAATGATGAAGTATCAAGCTTAGAGTGAAGATTAGAATACATTAGGGTGTATTTAATATCTTCTTGTTAAGGTTGAGTGAATGCTCAATTTAGTTTGTGTTTAATTCTCAAATGGAACTTGGTTCTGTTCCCACGGAATGAACATACACTGGCACAGTTAGGAACAAGGTTAAGAAACAGACTTAGAAACGTCTTAAGGAACCCCTAATATTTCATAAGTGGTGTGCCTAACATTATGTGTGCGTCCAACTGGTTCGTTAGGAGTTCTAGGTTAGTTTTGACTAGATCCACTATTTTACGAAGTTTGTTAGTAGTTTGTTAGGACAAGATTTAAAATGATTTCTTGATTTGGTTAGGATAAACATCAAACCTTTTAAATATTATCTTTTATATTTTAATTAAACTAAAAGATTTTGTTTTCAAAATCAAATGTAATTTACGGTTATAAAAAGATTTTCTTTTTATATATTTAAACATGATTTTCGGTTTTAATTAACTTATTTTTAAATATATTTTCCTAAAAACTATTTAACGTAAATGTTTTAATTACTCCCCAGAAATTAGATATCACGCCTAAACATTACTGCTACACGTTTGTAGTTAGTGGTTAGTGGGCCTAGTTAATTACTTGCCAAGTCTTAATTAATTTAATTAGATTAATTATTCCCCAGGTATTTGAAATCACGTAATACTTACTGCTTCTTATTCCTAAGTTAAGTAGTGGGATGAGTGGGTTAATTATTTCTGACGAAATATTTAATATAAACTAATTATTTAATTAACTAAGTCATGGACATCATGGGATAATGGATTAAGTAGTGGATAGTTTATGTCTTGCCTAAGGTCTCTATAAATAGGCGCCTAAACCTTAGATTATTTTGTGTATGACTTTTATTAGTCACACCGACGTGTGTTTGACTTAGCTAATTATTATTAGTTGTTTTAAGAGTTAGTGTCGTTCCTAAGAGAATTCATATTTACTTTATTCGTGTTATTACCCTTCCATTGTCTTACGAATTGTATTTTTGGGTAAAGGGTTTGAGTGAACTCTTGTAAGTGTGAGAAGCTTTGAGTGAAGCAAGAGAAAGGGAAAGGGAAAGAGAACGTAACTTCGAGTGAAGTTTGAGAGGAACAACAATTGTGGGAACTGTTGTTTGGAACTTGAGTTTAGGAACTTAAGTTGTGGCTCAGAGAAAAGTAATAGGTTTGTAAACAGAGTTGTTTTGGCCTATTATGGTGGAAAGTTTGAGTTAAAATCCCTTGTGGTCAAGGTTGTTTCTTCCTATTGGGCCTAGGAAGTTTTTCCTCGCTAAAATCTCTCATGTTCCCATTGTGTGTTCCCAAGTTAACTTTTAATTTCGCAAAAAATATAACTTATTCTCTCATTATAATTCACCCCCTATTATAGTGTTCATATTATACAAGAACATATTAAATGAATGCTAAGAGACGAGCAAGTTTTAAACTATGAGACATATTAATCCAACTTTCCACGTCTACATCTATAAACAATCAACTAGAATTTTTCAATATATTAGTTTTCTTCTACAGTTCAAAGAAGTAAATAAGGTTGTATAACTTCATATGGAGTATTCTAATATAAAACTTTTCGCATAACTTGGTTTTATAAAATAGTGTATCAATATGACAATATATACATGCAATGAGCACAAAACTAGTATAGATTATGCATAAATATTCATAAAAATCGAATGTATTTGATGAAAGAATTTTATTGTTGACATCAAATTTTCTAGTGTCCCATAATTAAATTAATGTTATTGCTTATATTTGTTGGTAAGATAATGTTACTAATTCAAAAAACTCTCTTACTAAAAAGATAACTCCACTAAAACAAAGTTAATATCATAATTACACTTCAATTATGAAAATCTTAATAAAAAGATAGAAATATCTTAATTTCACCTAATAGAAATCCAACAAAGATCGAATATTGTTGAAGTAAAAATCCTTAAATAATTCTAATAAACGACGTCGTCTCGCACTAATAGGGCCGACAATCTCACCCGACCCCGATGGACATCCCACCCGACTCGAATTTATGGACGAAAATCCGAAATAACATGGTGGATGGATGTATGACGGATAGATCGGATGACAGGTGGGTTGGATATGGATGAACATACATCCAATCCACCACCTGATCCATCACTTGACCCATACTATTTACCCACAATTTATTTTTATTGTATTTGGTAATTATATATGGAAATAAAAAGTATTCAAAAATATTACATGTGTTATGTAGTTTTGTTACTGTATATGTAATTATTCCAAGGTTATGTTCATCAAAATATTTTTTTCTCTTTTTTATTGTTCGTTAACTTTTAATTTCGCAAAAAAAAAAAAAAAAAAAAAAAAAAAAAAAAAAGAAAAGTTGTAATACTCTCTCCCTTCTCTCCTCTCTACTTTCAAAAACCCTAGCTTCCATTGTTGATTTTTAAAGGGGCTTCCATCGGTTTTTACCGTTGGAAAGCCCCCACCTTTGCTTTTTTATTTGTTTTTAGGTTTCCTATAACGATTTCTCCCTCGAAAGACAGGGTTTTCGATCTCCTTCGTAAGAAAAGGTTTTTCGATCTCCTTCGAAAGACAAGGTTTTTCGACCTCCTTCGAAAGACAGGGTTTTTCTCCTCTTTTAGAGGGGGAATTTCTACAGGTTACAATCCGGGATACTAGATCTAATGGATTGCCGTGAAATTATTTTGTTGGTGAAGAATTATGCGAGATCACAAAGGTTATCAATTTTTCGAATACGGTCAGATGAATCCGATGGAAATCATCCTCACGACTACAAGGGATCGTTAGATTGTCTCTCCAACAAGGCTGTATTTTTCAGCGATATAAGCGGGAGATGTTCCACATTGCAAGATTTGTTTGACGATCGTAGTTTGTATGAAGGAAATTTTTGTTTGATTCAACTTATGTATTTGTTTGATTCGATTGCTTATGTAGATGTCGTATGACTTTTTATTAATGAATTAATTTTACTATTCAAAAAAAAAATATATATATATATATATATAAAAATCCGATCCAATCGACTCACCCGCGGATGACGGATGGATTGGATGTGGATTGTAGCTTTAGTGGATGATGAATATACCCTTAACGGATGGAGGCGGGTTGAGGCACATCCGATCCATCTCTGACCCATTGCCAGGCCTACGCACTAACGACACAACAATAATTAGTCAATAGACCCTTTCACCGGCATTCCAACTAAAAATCGAGCTCTGCCTTCATTCTTCTCTCCTTTCTCTCTCCTCTCTTCTAGAGATGGCAATGGGTAAGGTCTGGGTAGGATATAGCCTGACCCTTACCCTTACCCATACCCTAATTTTTTTATGCAGACCCATATCCTACCCATACCCATAGGGTAAAAAATATGTATACCCTTACTCGTATCCATAAGGTCCGATAGGGTATGGGAATGTCTATAATTCATTGACTGACGATACGATACATCTATAATTTATTCATTCATGTTCATACTAAAACAAACAAACAGTTTTAATTGATTGATTTGAATATTTGATTGCCGGATATTTATTTATTTTGTTTTTTGTTTGTGTTGTTTTTAGAGAAAGAGAGATGGATTGTTCCGAGGTAGGATCAACCAGTAACACAAAACAACAACATTCAAAGAAACTGAGGAAGATATCAGGGTTTGAGGAATATGAAGGGGCATGGGAAAACAAGGTAATGCCGTTGTTGAGTTGTATGAAGGAGATGCATCATCGTCTGTATCGAAAGAATGGCGAACCCGTCTTGGATCCACTCAAGAACAATCTTGTGTTTGTTTGTTCCTACGTGTCTCCCGAATTTGACGCCGACAAAAATGACCCGATATTTCCCCAAAGTTTGCTTTCTGCATGTCTTGATCTTTATTCTTACAGAGATGATTTCGAGCTTGTTTTGGTTACAAAGATGACCCCTAATAATGATAAGGGCGTCTTCAGGGAAGTTATGGTGCGCTTTCCTTTGTCCTCTCTTATTGTACCTTTTGAGGACTTTGAGCGTCGCATCTATATGTGCGACCTTGTCCTGGACCCGGAGTCTGAGCAAGTTGGGTTTGCTTATAAGTGCCTGTTTGTCAATATTGCCGAAAAAACTCTGTTTGTTGGACAACCCGGTACTTCCCTGCCTTCTCTCCTTGGTCATCTCAAGAAACTTTTGCGCAGTAGTTCATTTGATTATCATAGGCTCTTCAAAACTATGTGGCCCCTCATCTCTGGGAGCGGGAGCCTTTCATTAAGACCACCGTATTACCCCCCTATTTCTAGAATTTTTGAAAATGTCAAGCCTGAGTATTCTGATGCTGCTATCAACGATTTGGTTTCTCAGTTGCCTCCCATCCAGATTGGCCAGAAATTGGACGTGGAATCTCTCTTGTCTGCTGGCGGTGGTGGCGGCTCAAATGAGCTGCTGCTTCGGAAACATGGTGAGCAAGTGGAACTTGGCAAGGTACTTGAGGGGAAATACACAATGATATGCTGTTTTCACGCACCGGTCTTCGGTACAGACACCAATTCAATTGTATTTCAGTCTCTAGTAAATACTTGTTCCGAATTGTATGCTCGGGGTGTGAATTTTGAGATGGTGGTGGTTGTAAAGATGAAGAAACTAGCTGATTACAAACAGGTTTTCGATCACTTCTTGTCGGGTTTCCCCTCTTCATGTCTTGTAATTCCATTTGAGGACTCCAAACGTCGAGATTTCATATGCAACTACCTCCAACTCAATGATGATGTTCAATGCCTGCTTTTGGATAACAACAACAACATTCTGCTTCATGGATATCCTGAGTTTGCACGGTATTATGGAGCCGATGCCTTTCCCTTTACCGATGAGAAGCTGCAGACAGTTGAAGCAGATGAAGGACCGGAATGGACAACTTGTTCCACTAACAACCTCGTGTCACTTTTGGGGTGCAGGCCATCTGATGTCCTCAAAAAGACCAATCACGACTCGGTTATGACAACTATCTCAGACCTCAATAAGAATGATGTTGTTGGATTGTTTTTGTGTTCCAAAGGAAATCTCATTCCCAAGCTCAAGGAGGTATATGAAGAATGCAAAATTCAGAAGAAGCCATTCGAGGTTTTACTGGTCTACATACCCTTTCATACCTGTCTTGACCCGAAAAATCACAAGCTGTGTGTTGATAATCTGCTGCAGAAGCACAAGCTTTCTGTGTGGTATATGCCCTTTGATAATTCCGTAAGCCACAAGCTCTCTCGACTCATTAGCCCTCTCAAAACAAATGATCAGCTTATTATCTTTAGAAACCAGCAGGGTGCAGTATCTATAGATAGATGTGGCAAAAAGATGATAAGCCAGTGTGGAATTGATGCTTATCCATTCATTAGGAAGTACCTTGTGGAACGCGAATTGAACAGGGTAAGCGAACTCACCTTGGAGACATTGTTGGTTTATAAGACACGTACTTCTGTTCTCAAGGATAATAAACAGATTCCAGTGGCAGATCTCGAGGGCATGAATATACTTCTTTGGTTTAGCTCTCTTTCTACGGCTGATTTGCCTTTTTTCGAAAAAGTATTCATTTGGTATAGAGACATGAAGGAAAAGATTCCTGGCTTTGAAGTGGTCTTAGTTCTCAAAGATAAGCCCGATGTTACAGATGAGGATTTTGCACAGTATGAGGATTCTGTACTGTCTGCAGGAATGCCATGGTTGGTTTGCCCTTTTGATGCTGATCACTCAGCTTTCGTCAGGAAGGAATTGTATCCGAATTACTTTGTTGAATTTGGAAAAGATGGCCGGCTTCGTTCATTGAGAGCTGACTACCTTCTTGATATTGATGTTAATGAATCTGGAACAATTCCATTTGGTAGTAAAGATCTGCGTTGTGATGTCACTCAGACTTTTTGTGATCGCTATGGGTACTGGGATGACTTCATGCGTACCTTTTATGAAGAGTTGAGTTGAGTTGAGGTTAGTTGAGTGATGTTTTTGTGTATAATTAAGAAGCCTATGATCAGTTGGTTTTGTACTGTGTTCATCAGAGTTTCAGTTAGTCTTGTATTGTGTTTGGTTTATTGTCCTGCATTCTAGGGTAACAACAAATAATTAGCATCTCATTAGTTGTACACACAAGTATATTTCTTTTCCTTTGTGGTTACTTTACTTCATGCAAATACCCAAATTGTTCCTTCTCTCTCTGGAGCAGTAAATTTTAAAACAGTTCAGCTCAACACCATATCTATTTCTCTCCCAAATAGCTCATCCATGGTTCTACCTCATTATTTAAGGAAACTGAAGTTAGAGATGGCATCGCATATGAGTCAAATCCCTATTATTGTCAAATTCTTGAATTCATTTCCTTCATTACTTTTGAGTATTGTTTTGAATCTTTTCTCAAAAATTTGACTTCTTCCTGGTATGGTTGTACTGCTACCAAACTACGAAGTGTTAAGATATAATCATTTCGCCCTTAAGAAAGAGGTATGCTAACTATGAAGGTTTTTTTTTTTTTAAGGAACTTCCTTACTTACAAGAGACTCAGAAGTCAATATATCTGAGTTGAATAATGTGCTTTGTTTTGAAGGAATTGATATTCTCTATTTACTCTGTATTCTAATCTAAGTTGAGCTCACTCATGCACTGTAGCATATTAATTTAGAGATCGTTATTTGAGTTTTGCTTCCTATTGAGTATTTCGGCTATTTTTAGTTGGTTATGAAGTTTATGTTAGTGGGTTCTTGGTAAATTTGATTTTGGTATGGTAGAATTAGACTATATTTGAAGTCTGTGTTTGTTATCTTTTTTAATCAATCTTCCTTTATGGAGGGAAGAGGGGTTTTTGGCTGTCAAATTTCATTGGATCAAAATACCCTTCTTACTCAATAAAAGAAAGAAAAAACTAATTTTACTTGTATCAAATAACTACCTTATCTCCCCAGTAAAGTAACTATCTTATCATCCAGATAAATGAAAAATACCTATTTTTTGTTCTACGCTTAAATTAACTATCTATATTTTTTATAATGAAAAATAACTTTCTTCAACAAGATAAGATAAAATAAATCTATATTAGTATCATGTCATATATACTAAATATCAATTGTTCATTTACTGTTACAATACCAGTTTTTTTTTCTTTTTTTTTTTCGACTTTTCTGTATCGTGCATGCATCGCTTGTACTTTAAACCTTGTGCTGTTAATGACAAGCTTTTGAACTTGGATGGGAGTGTCTACATACCTATCTCTCTAAAGCAGAGTTTGCAGTTTTCATCTCGACGCTCAATGTAAAATCAACAGTTCAACACTCAACCATTTCAAATGCTTAGCCCATTGCCCCTTTCGAGCATCCAAGATATGTGTGGAAGTGATTGATTAACCTTATATCCGATTTGTTAACCTGAATTTTTCTTTAATGTACAGTTTATCTTGTCATACCTTATAGGTTGGAATGTGTTTGCTGATTTCATGAAGCAATTTTTTGGCAGAAATGATTACGGTTTGTCATTGTAGTTAGGTTTTTTTTGGTTGAAAACTACCATGAAAACAGAATTTTTTAAAAAGAACTACCACGTTTTCATTTTATTTTACTAAACTACCATAAAAGGCCTTGAAATTCGTGGAGCACTACCACTTGACGGTCGAAGTTAACGGACCGTTAAGTGGGGCTCACCCCCAGCCACGTGTTGCTTTATCGTTGGTTGCTTCTTTCTCCCTCATCCTTTCTCCTCCTCTCTCCTCAACTCCTTCATTTCCCATCTCTCTTCTCTGTCACAACCCCCAGCCACGACCCCCACCCACACCGACCACCTAGCCACCTCCCAACCACCGAGCCGGACCCTCACCCAACACCACCGACCACCGGCGAGTCTCCCCCACCCCTCTTGTCTTCGACCACCGTCGAACCTTCCCCAACCCTCACAAATCCCCTTTCCTACACACTAACCTAAACCCTAAACCCCAAACCCCACCCCTCCCTGACCACTTTTCGGCCCTCCCCGCCCTCCCCGTCCCTTTTCCACCCTCCAGCCCAAACCCGACACCCTTCCCACAACTCCCACCCAAACCCGACCACTTTCTGGCACCCTCCACCACACCCCGACAACTTTACGGCCCTCCCCGCCCCTCCCTGACCACTTTCCGGCCATCCCCGCCTCTCCCCGACCCCTTTCTACCCACCCCCACCCCTTAGCTGCTGATGTTGTGTGGTTGGGGGATTCGTGGGGTATGAATTTCCCCATTGCTGATGATGATTGTTGATTGATGAAGGTGATGGATGATTAATGAAGTGATGAATGATGATAGATTGATTGTTGATTGTTGATTGTTGATTGTTGATTGATGAAGGTTGGGGTGTGTTTCTGAAGTAATAACAGATAAGAGAGATGAAAGGGGATGAGAGAATCAGAAAAGGGCAAAGAAAAGAAATCAAGCAGCCAACCAAAATGTGACACGTGGTCGGGGTGGGCCCCACTTAACTGTCTGTTAACTTCGACCGTTATGTGGTAGTGCTGCAAAACTTTTTGGCATCTTTGTGATAGTTTTGTAAAATAAAATGATATCGTGATAGTTGTTTTTGAAAAATTTCGTTTTTATGGTAGTTTTCAACCAAAAAAAACTTGTAATTAACACAAATAAATTTGATGATTGATGGTTATATTGAAGGTTATGTTTTATATGCTGTTGTGGATTAGAATCTATATATATATATATCTAAAGTAGAATCCTTCAGGCCACGTGTCGTTCAGTTAGAGATTTCAATCCCACGTGGCATGACGTGGCATGCTCCGTTGATCAGTATTCCTCGAAGCTCAATGAGAGTGTCCACGTATCACACGAATCAAAGCATATATAATTGACGTTAATTAAAGATTTAAATTGATATGTAATCTACATAATTAAGGAAATGTTTATTGGAATAACGTAATCTTTGTAATCTATGTGAACCAAATTGCACGTGAAAATTACAAAAAAAATTGAATATCAATCACGATATTAATTGATACATTTTCGAATCAATTAAGGAAATCTGAATATCAATCACGGTTGTAATTGATACTAAACCAACCAACCATGCTAATATTAAGGAAACAATTTTACATTACTATAATTACAAATAAATTAAAAAACATTAAAGTGGTAATTATACTCTAACATTAAGGACGATATTAATTGATACATTTTCGAATTACATTTTCGAATCAATTAGGAATCAATTAAGGAAATTTGAATATCAATCACGGTTGTAATTGATACTAAACCAATCACCCATGCTAATATTAAGGAAATAATTTTACATTACTATAATTACAAATAAATAAAAAAAACATTAAAGTGGTAATTATACTCGGCCATATGTAGTATAAATATCAATGGTTCTTTGGCCTTTGTCTCACCACACCACACCATAACCCAAACTATCGTAATTTTTAAAATTAGAAGAGAGTCAAAATGACGTTTTTAGGATGGTCATGGCACACCATAAAACAATTTGTTTGTTTCTTATTCATGCGTATTTATGAGATTAGTTTCAAAAAAATACTAAATCAAAACCAATCCAATAACCATAAACGTGATATGTCCGTAATTGAAGATGTATTTCATGAAGTCCCATGTGAAGCACAATGCACCTCAATTGAAGATTCTGCGTGTAGACCAAAAACGTGTGAAGATACATGGCATCCGAAATTGGCACATTCTAATTTCTTTGATGTTGATACAATGGTTTTAACACTATTCCGTTCGGGTCGTCTCTCATGTCATAAAGTATCAACTGAATTCACGCAAGATATATGTTATGATTCGCCTATATGGGATACTATTGAAGACGTTTGTTCATCAAAAGCTGGGTTTAGGACCTACTTGGATTGTGATAACATGATGTTGTACTACCTACACACTTTACCTCCAAGGATTCATAAAGTGTGCCATGAGTGTTTCGATGAATTGAATTTGGTCGACGGAAATCTTCTTCGTTTTAGAAATAAAAAGTTGTTGTATTATATTGCAAAGAATGATTAGCAAGTTGTCTACATACTCTTTTATATTAATGTAGTATGTTAATTTTCTTAATTGAATTACAAAATAAGTGCAATTAGAGTTATACTATTTATTTGTCAATCTTAATATAAAAAAAAACCGTGTTTGCTATTATATCTCACGGTTGGTGATTAATACATGCAATAAATTCAAGCTTTTAAATACCAACCAATGCATGCAAGACATTAAATATTATCTACCACCTAATGTATGCAATACATTAAATGATATTTTTTATGCCTATAAAATAGACTTGAAGAATCCGGTTTTGTCACAACCAACCCAAAGACAAAAACGTGTTCACAAATTTCTAAGCTAAGTATCCTTCCAATTTCTGAAAAACCAAATTATTTCATTAGATGGATCCTAAAATTGCTAAACATGTCAATGATGTTAATGAGTCTATGATGGAATTTTTTGAAGCATGGTCTGTCATTATTGATGAGCAAATTGCGAATTCTCTAAAAGCACTAGAGAAATTAGAAGAAGAAGATATGGAAACCATGGGTTATCACTACAAAAAAAATTGGATATAGAGGCACATCATCTGGCTGAGTTGCCTCTGAAACCCCCTTTTAGCATCACATAACCATAGTTGCCTCTAAATTATATGGTTTTTAGTGTCAAATATATTCTGGTGCCTCTAAAGATACATTTTAGCATCACATGTATGTTGGTTGTCCTCTAAAACCATGTTTTTAGCATCACATGAATATTAGTTGTCTCTAAATCCATTTTTTAGCATCACATAAGTTTAGTTGTTTCTAAAGCCATTTTTTTTAGCATCAACTGTAGTTAGTTGCATCTAAAGCCATGTATTTAGAGTCGCATGAATTATAGTTGTCTCTAAAGCCATTTGTTTTAGCATTAATTGTATTTAGTTGTCTCTAAAACCATGTATTTAGCGTCACATGAATTTAGTTGTCTCTAAAGCCATTTTTTTAGCATCGAGTGTAGTTAGTTGTCTCTAAAGCCATGTATTTAGCATCCCATGAATTTAGTTGTCTCCATAGCCCTTAATTTTAGCATCAATTGTAGTTAGTTGTCTTTAAAGCCATGTATTTAGTGTCACATGAATTTAGTTGTCTCTATATATAGCCATTTTTATCGGCATCACATAAATTATTGTTGTATCTAAAGATATTTTTAGTGCCACGTGAATTGTGCTTGGAGCGGAACTAACATTTTGAAGCTGACTGATTTTATATTTCTAAGATTATTGCGAAAAGAGAAATAAAAAAAAAGGAGAAAGAAGTCATGGAAAGTCGAATATTTAAACTTTTACAATCCAATGAATATTTAGATCCTCTAACGCTTAACTTACCAAAACTTTTAGAATCCAATGAATATATTAGAACCTGTAACTCTAATAAACTATATTAAGTGATCCTCAAATATTTTAAACAACTAGATATATTATTAAAATTCTACAGAAAATTCGGCAGAGTTTCCTTTGTAATACGGACCGCCTAAAACTTAATTTAGGACTCGCGTCCGATTCATAATCCTGTATCCTCAAAATCCAGTAACCCAAACAAGGTTAAACTTTAATTTACAAACTCAACAACATAAGAACAACAGAAGCATAACAGCGGCACAACAACATAAGAATAACAGCAGCAGCAGATCAACATCAGAATAGAAGCATAACAGCAGAACTTGAACTTGAACCATACTCCTTAGAACACAAACCCATAATAACCACTAACAAAACCATAATCCTTAGAACACAATAACCATTATTAGTGGAAAAAAAACCAGTATATGAACTTGAACATAGAATATATAAAAACCAGTATATTAACTTCAACTTGAACAGCAGCAGAACAAGAACAGCAGACCAGCAGAAGCAGAACAATAACAGCATAGCAGCTGCAGCAGAACAACAACAGCAGACCAGCAGCAGCAGAACAGCAGCATAGCAGCAGCAGCATAGCAGCAGCAGCAGCAGAACAACAGCAGCATAGCAGCATAGGAGCATAACAACAGCAGCATAGCAGCAGAACAACAACGCAGCAGAATAACCATTATTATAGAGTCACCAATGATTTTTAAAAAAAAGAAAAGATAAGGAGAAACCTTGGTCACCTCTAATACTGATATCTAACAAATATCTTTAATCTTCAACATCATTGTGTTTTTCTCAGACTTTTGAATTAGCTCTTCCTCATCCTCTTCATCGGTCCACTGTTAATATTTGTAATTGTTAATAATGCACATGTGTTAATCTGTTTTGCATTAAATTGAAGGTATAATCTATGACATACCGCATCCATATTGAGTCGGACATGTTGTATCCAGCCAAATTCATGAAGGCTTCTAGGGCGCGTTCCATAAGTCTAGATTTCTTTTCGAGGCCTCTCACTGTATTACTTAGAGCTTCGTTCTTCTCCTTTACCTCGTTTGCTTCCTTCTTTGCCTCACTAGCTTCATTTTTGGATGCTTCAGCCTCTTTGCGAAACTTTTCTCCTTCACTAAATGACCCAAATAATGATGTCACTGAGGGACTTATCCCTTTTTGTCGATCACGTGCACTTGGCTTGCGTTTTGGCTTAATTGTTGCATAGATTTCTTCATCAGTCATTTTTGTTTCCAAATTGTTTCGTTGCTCAACTAGCTGCTTAATTTCATTCTGCAGTAACGGGAGAAGATCTTGTCAAGTAGGAATATACTTTCAAATACAACCAAAAAAAATCCAGTTTGAATAATCGTTACCATGGTGTCCTGTGCCGATTGAGTTACAGGTGTTTTGTCGCTTCTAGTATGAGTCTCCTCGTACAATTCCAATAATCCTGGCATTACCTTGTCACGTTCAAACTGAAGGAATGGCAAACAATAAACCTAAGTAACTATTCCAAAAATTAGGACAGGAATGGTGAAAGAACACGCGTTACCATATCTTGTGCTTTTTGTGCAAAACTTTTTGTTCCTGCCGTATGTCCGGCATCAAGGTATGACCTATTCTCAATGTTTCTGCGACTCTTTTTCTATTAAATTCAAATATAAACAAATTAGATTGTGTGAAATGATAAAAATTGAAAATAAATAAAGAAATCTATGCAATGTACGAGGGTGCATTAACCTGAAAGTCTGGAGTGCCAAAGTATGATACAAGCCACTCCCAGTCTTTTTCGTCAACACTTGGGGGCCTATTATCTTCTTTCAGTCTGTCGTCATCATTTTCTTCAGTGTCATAATATTCTCTTTTCAAACGTGCACGAAAATTCCGATACTTCTTTTAAAGATGTCATGATATACTTCCTCTTATCTTTTATTTTCTTTTCACGTTCATCTTGATCTTTAACATCATCCAGCCCAATATCAAATTTGTCCTGCACATGAGAAATGTTCTAATTAGAAAATAAAGTTCGTAAAAGATATTAAAGAATTATCAATGCTTGTGGAAGTATTGTTCTACCAAAATGAGCTTCCACATCTTCTCTTTATTCTCTTGTGGAACTTGTGAAAATTCTTCAATACGATAAAGTGGCGCATTCAGAGGATCTCTGACGAGGGAACCACAGTAACTTGACAGCTTAGCTCTGTTGACACCTATTGGTTGACCACTAACATCAAAATCTACCTTTATCTTTTCACCGGGTCTCATTTTAGACAGTTGTAAATTTCTTGTAGGACCTCTTGGTGTTTTGGTTTTATATGACTTCTTCGTTTTTGCATTTCCTAACATGTGTAATTTGAATAAAAATAAATATTGTCTTTAAAAAATAGGCTTAGGGTATGTCTTTAAATAAATGAGCCAATCCATACCTGTTTCATTAGATCTCCTTTTCTCCTGTTAGCATGCTTTCGCCTTTTTTCTCCATAGAGCCATCTGACCCAAATTTCAATTTTCCGTCAAAAAACACACTTTACATGATCAAATCAACTCTCTTGGAAGCTAACACATTCGTCAATCAAAAAAAAAGAAAAGAACCGGCAATGGCTCTTTAAACAAACCTTCTTGGTCAATTGCTTTTTGGGATTCCCTTGCATTGATTCCATCACTTTCTCGCTCATGAAATTCACTATCTCCCACATCAGCCTTCCCAATTTCATCGGACTCTTTCATTTCTGTAAAGAAATTAAACAATCTCAGACACTATAATGCCTAGAAGTACATAAGTTCATTTGTCATAGGTATTCTGTTACTAAATCCTATATTTATACATATGGACTACTATACCTTCATCGAAGTCCATCTTGTCTTGAACTTCCGCCTCCTGTTGACTACTGATCGCTGTATTGCAGTTATTTCGCAACTAAGATATTAGAATGAAGCTAAATCTAGAGAGATCACCATAAGATCACCATAAGCAGGATAGTCACTAACAGTCCATAACAAAGAAGCGAACAACCTAAACTTCTCTTTTCTTGAGGCATCATACGTCTCCACACCAACATTCCACAACAACTTAAGTTCCTCAATTAGAGGTTGGAGATACACATCAATATTCTTCTTAGGTCCCTTAGGGCATGGAATGAGCGTGGACAAAATTAGAGAATGTTGTTTCATGCAAAGCCATGGAGGCAAATTATATGGTATTAGAACCACTGGCCATGTGCTATGGGGAATATGTCCATTCCTGAAGGGACTGAAGCCGTCACTTGCTAAACCAAGGCGAACATTTCGTGTTTCAGAGGCAAAAGATGGATATTTATCGTCAAATGATTTCCAAGCTTTTGAATCGGCTGGATGTGTCATTACCCCATCGTCACTCTGACGTTCATCTGAATGCCATCTCATACTAGCGGCAGTTTTAGATGACATAAACATTCTCTGAAGCCTAGTATTAAAGGGAAATACCTCATTGTCTGACATGGAAGCTTTTTGGGATTGGGTTTTGTAGCAGGATTTCCATTCCCTTGTTCCTTTTTTTTCCATCTTGATGCATGACACTTTACACATTCATCCGCATTAGCATCTCTTTCCAAAATAGCATGCAATTATTGGGACAAGCATCAATCTTGATGGAGTTAAGAGACAACTTCTTCACTGTCTTTTGAGCTTCGTAGAAGGATTCTGGCAAAGTGTTATTCTCCGGCAATGCTTCCTTGAAAAGATCAAGAATCATAGAAAGACTTTTATCTGTTATCCCCCCTAAGCACTTTATGTGAAATAACTTAAGCAGAAAGGACAACTTTGAAAAGTTTTTACAGCCTGGATATAACGGCAACTCAAGTTCTTCCATTAATTTATAAAAGGTTTTGGCTTCTTCAATTGGATCTCCTCGAATACCAACATTAGCCTTTGCATCCACAGCTTCTCCAACCTCAGCATCTACTTCTTGTGTCGCCATTCCAAATGCTTCATACAACATGTCACTCATGTAATTATGCTCTATATTTTGATGCGAGTCATCTAAAGCATTTGCATCAACTTGGCATTCAAAGCTTTCACCATGTCGTACCCAACGTGTGTAACTCTTAACAATCCCAAACTTTAGCAGATCTAATTCTATTTCCGGCCTGGTTTTCCTCCTCTCATTGTTGCATTTCACACAAGGACATGGTACAACTTGGTTTCCTTTTCCTTGTGTAAAAGCAAACTCTAAGAACTTCTTCACACCAGTTCTATACTTGGGGTCATTTTTCTTGCATAGCATCCAATCACGATTATATGATTCCATATTGTCCTACCTTTGATCCAAGTAGATGAATAATTTAGTCTTTTCAGCCATCACATTAGTGACAAAAATAAAGCATCAATTATCTAATCTAACATTTTATGATAATCAGCTATGCTACAAATGTAAAAAGAATTACTGCAAGTCTTTTCAGCCATCACATTAGTGACAAAAATTGTGTTCCCCCAACCAGAACCTTACACAACTTTCCCCGGCAACACAATATCAGCAGGTAATAACTCGCAGATAGAAATGATTCTCATTTTAGAAGGGCATGTCACTATAAGTGCTCTAACAAGTATATACATTAAACACTACATATTACAAACTAAGGATTAGTTGAACTTAATCTTTCTAGCTTCTTATTAACAAAAATTAGGCCTACATGCCACACATACTTAATGATTATGAACCTGACAGGCGACATCATATAGTGTTAAAGGTTAAGCTCAATTTTTTTTTTAACAAGAAGAAATACTACCTAATTCACATAAACTTGTACATGATGGGAATCAATTATTTACAGCTACGTAAAGAACACTCGTGAAAGAACTAGAGTTCTGTGTATAGAATATTAGTATATAATCTACATCCTACAAAAAATTTGGCCAAGAAACAAGGGATACTTATTAGACCCATCTAACATATATAAGATTATATTTCTTGAACTAGAACTGAGTAGTCTTAGCCATTCTGAGTAGTCACAGTTGATAATATATGAACAGAACCCAAGCATGTTGGATAGTCTTAAACATGATGCTTAGTCACTGTTAATGTAAAGGATTATTGACAGTATAAAATTACCTGAATATGGAGATGGTGCAATTCAGGGTGTTTTGAGCAAACTCCTCCTTCAAATTCAGTATCAATGAATATTAAAGAATCTCTCTCGCATGAAAAATTACCTTCGAATTACCTTCGAATTCAGTATCAATGAAAAATTACTAATGAAATTCCCGGCTAATAAATTGAATGAATTACGAATGAAAAATTAAGAATGCAATACAACGTGATTTTGTATAATTGAATGAATTACCTGAAATTACCTTCGAATTCAGTATCAATGAATATTGAAGAATCTGCAAGAAAGCTTTGAATTTTGAAAAATTACGAATAAAATTCCCGGCTAATAAATTGAATGAATTACGAATGCAATACAGCTTGATTTTGTATAATTGAATGAATTGTTATGCAAACAATCAACTAAAGTATGACTTACCGCCAAAATAATGAGGGAAATCTCTCATACATTTTTCGACCTAATTTCACTTCAAATTCCCCGCTAATAATTCCCTCCTTTTTCTGGAAGATCTTAATGATTTTTTGAGATTGCATAGCAGATTTTTTCGCGTGAGAATTGGAGCTGTTTTGTGCGAGATACGGGAAGAAGATAAGGGGAAGAAGAACTTCTTTCTTAATTGCAACGGCATCTTCGTGATTTTGAGAATTTTCAGTTATTTTCTTTTTTTTTTTTTTTTTTTTTTGGGGGGAATTCTATTCTTTTGCTTCTTTTAATTGATTAAGAGATTTTATTATTTCAATTTTTTGAGGGAATGGATTACTTTTTTTACTTTTTACTTCTTTATGTCACAAATTATCTTAATTAAGGTGCATGTGAGTTTATGATTTCAATTTTCCAATTCTAAATTCTTCCAATTTTTAACACATCGGTTTGAGAAATACGTGTCTCTCAAGACCTCTAAACGTTTCCTCAAAACACTTGAATTGAACTGAACTGAATATCACTAATGGCATGTTCTCTCCAGCTTATAATCATATAATGTAATGAACTGAACTGAACTGAACTGTATAAGAGACGAAAATTGAGAGCTTAACTGAACTTAATTTAAATTGAAGTAATAATTGTTTTTTTTTTATCCATTAAATAGTTGTTTTTTCCCAAATTTATTGAAATTATAATTATTATAATTATTATATAAGATTTAATAATCATGATTTAAAGTTCTTATATAATCATATAATGTAATAAAAATATATGTTAAAACAAGTTTAAGACTCGTGCGTTCAATGACTGATGTAGCTGATCGATGTCATGCTAAAATGTAATGGAAGTTTTTATATTGATTATATATACTAAAAAATATTCATTGAATATTTTATTTATAAAACTTCTTGCTTAACGCAAATATACAATTAACTATTGTGGGATGGGAGTAATAATAACTTTTGCCTTAAATACGTCAATTTTATTACTGTAAAAATGACCCGTGTCACAAACTTGCTTATTACCTTCCTTACATACACAAATATATCCTACTCTACTTTAATTTAGTCATTTGATATTAATGATCACACTTTACTGATTTCGTAGTGCTATAATTGGTATTTTTGTTTTAAGCCACCTTTGATTTGTAAGAAAATTTGTAATTTAGAATGGGAAGGGGGTAACATAAGTGATGTGTGAGTGAGTAGTGTTCTAAATAAATGAAATCGAATCACCAATATTATGACTATCAACAAAATTCCTCCAACACCGAAAATAATTCACCACAACAACAACCAAATTAATTAAATACTCAAATATATATCTCCAATTCTTAATTCCAACACCTTGAAATTACCTAGTACGTAGATGTGAAACAACACCATCATAACCGCTCGTTAAAATCAAAATCTTCCAATTATCCTTGACCCTCGGATTTACCATCCTCGTATGATTAGGCCAACTACACCGGGCTACCACCAACAACCTCGCTCCATCTTTGAATGAACCTAATTTGTTGCATAAAGATAGACGAAGACATGACAATAATAATATAAGGGCATCTATCATGAACCAAGAACCACGCACCATGTCAGAGTCTGGTGCATAATCTTAAGCTCCTCATCAAAGGCTATAGAATTATAGGCGGTAATTATTCAAACCACAATCAAAACAACAAAGAAGTTTAAATGGAGCCAGTACAATGATGAACATTTATGCACAAGTTAATTGGTTAACTTTCACTCATGACTCAATCAAATCGATCAATTTATTAGGGTAAAACATTTCATGTGTCGATAAATTAGTTTGGTGAGTTATTAATACAATCTTCATAACAGAGTTATTGGCAACTTATGCTCATAATAAATATAAATCAATAAATTTAGTCTTTGTTAAGAAGTGATCGGTGATGACATGCATTATTTGCTTCAAATAGAAAATTCTGAAAATATTCAATTGTCGCCAATATTATGACAACGTGTATGTGATCGTGCAGAAATTTATCTTAGGGCCTTGTCTCCTCAACTAATTTTCAGTTCAGTTGAGTTAAGCATAAATCAGTTCAGTTCAGTTCAGTTCAACTCATCATCAGCTCCAATCAGATCAGTTCAGTTCATCTCCAATCTTTTATATAACCATTTTGTTAAATATTAAATTTATCTTAGGGCCTTGTCTCCTCAACTAATTTTCAGTTCAGTTGAGTTAAGCATAAATCAGTTCAGTTCAGTTCAGCTCCAAGTATATATTAGTTTCGTTCATTTCAGTTCAACTGATCATCAGCTCCAATCAGTTCAGTTCAATCTCCAATCTTTTATATAACCATTTTGTTAAATATTATTATTATTCTTATCGTTTTTGTTGTTGTTTCTATATATTATTTTGTTTATTGTAGCTTTATTACTCTATTATTACCATATATTATTATTATAATTATTAGGATGAACATGGTTTAGGTCAAAAGCACACATAAACCCACGTTTTTTATCTCATAAACCAATAAAATCGCGTCAAAACGGTTTTTATCTGATGCAATTATCTATTATCATTAATTATTATTATTATTAATTTATGATTATTAATATTATTTATTTATAACTATCATTTAAAAATATCCAAAATACTATTATTATTCATTATTATTATTATTATCATTATAATTATTGTTTAATATTCATATTATTATTGTTTGAATATTATTATATATTTATTACATTGAATTTAATTCAATTCAATTTATACAATTTCAATTCAATTCAGTTCAGTTCATCTGTTTTATACGGAAGAGAACATGTCCTTTATTTCATAAGGAACAATAAATGAATATTTTTTTCCCGAGACTAAATATCTGTTGTATAAAAAAGAAAATATAAAAATTCTCTAAAATCTTATAAATTATTTACGGTATAATTTCAAAGTTTTTAAAACACAAAAATCAAAGATATAAAAAAAAACATAAGGAGGGAAATTTTTTTAATTCTGAATTAGATTCCCGCCTTAACGAAACAAACCTGCTAATAACGTCTCCCATTCCCTTTGCCAAACCAACTATATGACCCCTTAATTAATTCCCATTAAACCCTAATCCCCATCCTCTTTTCCGGTTCTTCCCTTCCCTTCCCTTCCCTTCCCTTCGGCCTCCTCCACTCTTCGGTCCTGTACAACACCAATCCCTTCCCTTTTTCCGGTAAACCTAACCCCAAAACACCCAAAAATGGTAGATTTAACACCATTAAAAATTGCTTATGAAATTGAACACGATCCACAACGAAAAGCATGGTTGAAACTTTGTTTCGAGCATATCAGTGAAAGAAAGTTCCTTGACTATTATCTTTCTTTGAGGGGAACCGAATCAACAACGCAATTCATGAGTGTATTTGCCAAAGCAGCTTTCGACAAAGTCATGCGAAGCATTGCAGAAGAGGTTGCAGAAGGTAGGCAAATTGTTTTGCCCTTCCAGCAAAGGGGAGCGAACTGGTCAACGATAAGGAACGCAAGAAAGCAAGGGTTTCATCCCCGAAAATTGCGGCTGGAAGTAAGGGGAAGGAGAAGATGGTTGATGATTCTGAAGGTATAAAGTATTTTTTTGGGTTCAATTTAGTTATTAATATTTTTTTTTTGGTTCAATTCTGAAGGGTTTCATCCCCGAAAATTGCGGTATGATTCTGGAAGTACTTTTTTTGGTCAGCGAAGCATTTCAAAGTTGTTGTTGTTGTTGTTGTTGTTGTTGTTGTTGTTGTTGTTGTTGTTGACCTCTTGTCTACTAAGGACTTAAGCGACTCATGACTGTTCCCAAGTTCAGAAAGATTATGATTTTTGATCTAGTTTTCCAAATTGTCCTTGTAAGGGTTCTTATCTAGTCTTGATATATATATAGTTGATTGAAGTATATTTGGCAAATTGATGATGCCTTTATCCAAGTAATTCTATGTTTTGCTTTACCTCCAGAAGGTAATTTTTGGGATCAAGGGGGAAATAAGCGTGTTCTTTATGCATCATTCTAAGGTTCAATACCATGTTTAGCATCTTTATTTATATAGTTGATATAATTGTTGTTTGATTTAATTATGATGATGACCTATAACATTTGTCCTTAAATGGTTTTGTTGTTTTCTGTTTTTGTAAGTTTCTTTGTCTTTTCTGGCTGCTGTATTAGGACTAGCTGGAGAAGTGAAATTGCAATATGAAAAAGCACGTCTTGCAGTCCTGTGTGAACACCTTTGAGTTTCTTTCCTATATATATATATATGCTTCAACCTCTGAAAGTTGTGACCTTTTTGTGCTTTAAGTTTTTAGATCTCCTAGAGTTATTGTGGAAAATAAACCTTGCTGCACCTTCTGTTTTTGCACTGTCAGCATCCTCTGCAGAGAAAATTTCTCCTTCTTGCCCTATCATGTCTCTCCTTAAGTATTCAAGAACATCCCTCACAACATTTGAGTACTGCAAGTCTCTTGTAATTGCAAATGCATCCAGATAAACATTAACTAACTGCCCTTGGTCATACAACATTTTCTCAAAATGTGGAACTGTAGTTATGTTTTATTTAGACAACTGTAGTTAAAAGAGCAATGTTTTTAGCTATTCAATTTACACATTATAAGTTCCAGTAAGTTCAACTGTAGTTATTCAACTGTAGTCTCTTGTAATTGTTTTTAGCTATTCAATTTACACATATAACTCATGGTTCGACATTCGAGATTAAGGATTTTAAGGATTTAAATTCACTGTTATTATGCAGCATTGTATTCTAATAGCTGCTGCAAGTATTGGTGGAATGTTCAGTTTATCTGAAATCTTTACAAGGAATGCTAGATTATAAGATTTGAGTTGATATTAGAAGTCATAGCTAGTTGGGTGATCTATTTGTGGTTTCATGCTTGTACAGTGATTTGTCTTTTTATTATATATGTTATTTCTATATTTTAATGCTGGATCTTTTTGTTTGTACTCAGGATTGGTTGCTCCTAGAAGAAGGTCTTACAGGAAGAGGACGAACAACGGGGTCATGATCTTTGACCAAGAAGACATACATAAGGACAGTGAAAGTGAAAACAGTGATGATCATATCATAGAGCTCTTGAAAGGGGATGGATATTCTGCTCTAGCTTATGAAAGCGAAGAATATCAGATCATAGAGATTGTTAGTGATACTAGTGTTAGTGACGACGAGGTTACAGGGTATTACTAAGCCCGGCTTATAACTATTAGTGAAGATGTACAGCAGTTGCATATTTAGGAGATTTTTTGGGCACATACTTTTTGGAACAGATTGGCAGATATGGTGCATCTCTATTATATAGCTTAAGTTACTTAGATTTTGGCTCCTTAGAATACGGGAATGATTATGTTAAAACTTTCTAGGTTATTATGTTTCACCATCTATGGATATTATTTTGGATTGTGTATAGTGGTCACTTTTATATAAATGCATATTTCTTTCTTTGATAATATATAATTTCTTTCTTCCATTTACGTTAATTTTCTGAATTATTATGCAAAATAAGTAAATATATAAATAATATTAAAAATTACGTAGCATTATTATTAAATATCATTATAAAAATTTGGTGCATCTAAAAAGCTATTTTATAAAATTTTCAGTTGCATCTAAATATAATTAGGAGCAACATGTATAAATACCCCTAAATGTTTTTTGAACTATGAAACGTAATTGCATCTAAATATAATCTGTGGCAAAATTTATAGTTGCATCTAAACATAAGTGGTTTTAGAAACATATTTGTGTGCCCCAAAAACTAAGCAATAGATGCAACTTAAAATTAGAGACAAACTTATGGTTGCCTCTAAATATAAATGGTCTAATCACCAATGTAACATGTGTGCCCCAAAAATATGGCATTAGAGGCAACCTATAATTAGCGACTGCCTGGTGGTCGCCTCTAAATGTAAGTGGCTTTAGCAACAATTCAAGTTTTGTGCCTCAAAAGGGTGGGATTAGGGGCAACCAACAATTAGCAACACCTTAACTTGTCTGTCTCTAAAAGGTGGCATTAGGGGCAACCAACAATTAGCAACAACATAACTTGTCTGTCTCTAAAAGGTGGCATTAGGGGCAACCTATAATTAGCGACGGACTAATTAGAGGCAGCGAGAAAATTGCTTCTAAACACCATTAGAGGCTACAGATGTATATTTAGATGCAATTTTGGATTGCCTCTATATGTAGTTTTTTTTGTAGTGTATGTTGGTATGATTATATCCTTTCGTAATAAGATTGAACTTGCAACAACAGAAGCAAAGGAAACAGTTCAGTATTTGGATTCCCTAATAAATGATTAATGTAATTAAACGTGTGTAACCATTGGGGATGAAAAGATGAGATGATGTTTTGAAGAATGAAGTACTAAAGTTTTCTCATGTATTGTTTTGAATGTTCGTATTAAATATGTATTACATATATCTCTTTAGTTATCATGGTCATGAATTTAGTTTAATCAAGAAAAAGTAAAATATAATGCATAATTTTTTTTTTCGGATCTTTAAAAAAAACGTGACTACATTTTATATTTAACATAACTATTTTGTATATTTCGATCTAACATTGAATATATCACCGTGGGATACTCTTATGTGTGTTAAAGATTTTGATTTGATTTACCTTTTAATATATTGATTCGTTACCAAACACATGCATTAAAACACTAATTTAAAACGCAAATATTTAGCAGTTTAGAAACGAAATATTCCATTGAATTTTTTATTGATTGATTCCGAAATTAAATGATTTCAAGAGACCCATACTTTTATTTACGTTATTGTTTGTCTTATATATATTGAACATACAAAAGTTAGTTCTATTGTGATATTTTTTTCCAAGATCAAGTTGTTTTATTCTCTTTTGTGAAATGGATCCTCATGTCAATAAGGTGTGAAAAAATGAATTCACATTGCTAAATTCTTTGAAGGGGCAAGTTCACATTGAAAATAAGGAAATAGGTATATATATACTGCATATCTTTTTTTTCATACGTTTTTTGGTTTTTTTTTAAACTTAATTTTTTACATTCTGTTAAAACATTCTCACAAAAATAAATCCTTTTCTCGATTTTTAATCACAGTATAGTTTACAAAAAAACATAAATTTGTTCCATGCATGCTATGTAAATACGAAATTTATATCTTATATCTGAATTATGATAATTCTCTTTTTTATTCTTAAAATAATATATATATATATATATATATATATATATATATATATATATATATATATTATTTTAGATATATAGATATTATATACTGTTATAAATTATTTTTAATATTTTTGGTTACATTCATGTGAGAAATGTAGTTATCCATATAAATTTATATTCGATATCACAACAATATAAAACTATCAATTTTCGCCTCTTTGTTCTATTTGGGTTTTTCTTTATTTTTGTCCACGTTTAGAATTATTTGTATCATAAATATATATGCATGTGAAATAGACAATCTTTGTAAATGTGTAATTCTTAAAAAATGACATGTTAGGTGTTGTTGGAGTACTCATCTATATGGGACGTGTTAAATCAAAAATTAATCGACAAAGCAACAAACAATATATCATACTAATTGACAAGAGATAGTTTTATAATTTTGTGATTTATATTACATGTAATTGTAGTTGATTTTTCTTTTTGCCATAACCAATATATTGATTCGTTGTTTCTACTTATATCAATTATACTGCTATGAAACTATGCGTTGTCGACAATTGTTTTGACCATTTAGAACAATTAAGTTCTGACATATTACAAGAAGCTATGGTTGTTTTAGCAAGAGGATTGGTTTTGAAAAATGACAACGGTAAGCATGAAAATTGTATGATTTAGTTAACATATGTTTACAATCTGTTTTTAAAATACTTTTGTCTTTTTACTACATTTCATAGGCATTTATTTGCAATCCGTTGAAAACACACAAATCATGATCAATCCTAGGACAAAGATTGCAAGCAAGCTAAAACAATGGTAAGCTACTATGTATACTTACATGCGGTTGGAGCATTTTTACAATCATGCGCAACTTAACGTGTTCACTTAAATACATGTTTTAATTGCATAAATTAGGTTTCGTAACGATCAATTTGTTCGACACAAGACAATATGGATAAATAAGACTTCTCTTTCGCTCAATAGATTACTATGAATCTCAAATTCACTGCGTTTATCTATTTCTGAGTTTCACAAAACAACGGAGTATGTCCTATCTCATATTTACTTTATAATATATTATATTTTTTTCGTTTATATTTATATAAATATATGTAAATGAAATTCATTATTTCATCGTAGGGATGCAAGTGTAGGGTTGTTGGGAGAATAGATGATATTAATGTGAATACTTCGGATTCCCTATTCATACATATCAAAATCAAGGATATAAGTGGGTCATTAAGTGTTGGACTATCTCACAAGCAAATATGTTTTATATTACAATTGTCCACTCTTGATCTACCAAAACGAAATGAAGAGGTATGTATGTTAATATTAGAAACTTATAGGATACAACCACAACTTTGTAATATAAAAATCGCATTATTGCTAATGATTGTTTTTTGTAGGTTAAATACACGGACAACCTACTGACCAAACTGTTCTCTCACATTGGAGATGCATATGTTTTCGTATTTGAAGCGACATTGCTAGGTTTAAATCAAAAGTTCATGAAGTTGTGGATGTTACACACGTTTACTGCGCGGAAGAGTGTGCTTATCAATTCACTTGCAAGTTGCCTACTTATAGCAAACAAATGGATCACAAAATATTATTTTTATGCATTTTATTTGATTTTTTAAATTTACTTATTTACATAGTGTTTCAATTAAAGTGTAAGTTTACTACTTTTCTTATGCGTTATTAATTATGAAATTCCACCACTTCGTTTATGTCTTAAATCATAATAGAATGAAAATGTAATACCAATAAATATATATATATATATAATATATAATCAGATTTATATATACCGGTTAGAAAATTGATTTATTACCAAACACTTAAAATAATAAACTATATTATTGCAATAATTAATATTTGATGTATATATTAAACAACCAAATACAATCATTAGTCACGTTTTTTTAAACAAAAAATGTAACTGGCGTGTTTTTGTTTATTGAATTTAGTAGAAATTCCTATATTAAATAGTGCACTAATTGGGATATTCTTAGATATGACAGTTACAAAATTTTGGTATGTGTTGCCATTAAGTAATGACTTTCCATTTTTTCAAATATTATTGCCAAAAGACACATCCATTAATACCAATATAAATATATATAATATATATACGGATTTATATATACCGGTTAGAAAATTGATTTATTACCAAACATTTACATTAATAAATAAATTATTGCATTAATTAATAATTTATATATATTTCAAATAACCATATACAATCATTAGTCACGTTTTTTTTAAAAAAAAAATATTAACTGCCGTCTTTTTTTTAATGAATTTACTACGAATTCCTATATTAAAATAGCATTAATTGGGATATATATATATTTGGCAGTTACGAAATGTTGGTATAATTTGTCATTAATTAGTGACATTCCATTGTCTCAAATATTATTGCCAAAAGACACATCTTTTCATTTTCTCTAATCATGCCTTTTATATACATGTTATATATGCCTAAATATACATGCATATTTTTTACAATTCATTCAACCAAAATACACCCCCCAAATTATTTCGATTTTTTTCATTCCCATACTCTCAAGCATGGAATTCCCAACTGCAAAGAAGCTTAACATTGTTCATTCCCTTCCTACTGAAATTATTATTGAAATTCTTTCACACGTTGGTGCTGCAAGTGCTCCTGATTTATTTGCATGCAGATTGACGTGAGTTTTATACTTCTAACTTCTTCTTTTGTTTTGACGGGATATAAATTTACAATTTAGTCATCTTATGAAATTAATTTGTTTTTCAGTTGCAAGGCTATTACTAAAATGTCACACGATGAGAAGATATATAAGAAAGTTTCTTTCGAACAAGTGTACATGCGTTCTTGGCGTAATGATGAAAATATAATGCAAAGTTTTTTGATTTGTGCTTGCAATACAAGAACCCAGCAGCACTTTTGCGCTATGGCATGGTAAAGTTGTTCATTTTTTATTAACGAAATTTTATCGCATGTATATTTGTTTATTTATTTACATTATGAACATAACTAACTATTTTTTTATAGGTACAATATTTTACATATGTGTTGTTAGATGAAGGGTTGAAAAACATTGACTTGGCACATTCAAAGGGCAATGTCTTGGCCACATATTTATTGGGACTTTTGCTTATATGCAATGTAGATGAATAGCGCAAAAAGAGGGGTGTATCGTTATTACTAAGTGTTTTTCACCAGCATGCAATAGATGAAGTGGTTCAATTAAGAAGAACTTTACGAGATATGATGGTGTCCCTTTGGTTAAATAATAACATTATTCCTGAATTAGATGAATTGGTAAAGTGTGATCAAGGGCACCTTCATGCATATGACAACATTGTGGACAAATGGGATTACTTCGCATGGGGTCCTAATGATCTCAATAGTTTATGTGATGCATACTTATGTAATCGCGAAGCAGCATTTTTTCTACGCTTGCTCCACTAGATTTTTTTAGATATGAAATAGTTATTTTAAGTTTTTGCTTTATATGGATTTGTAGTTTTATTCTCAATTGTATTAAGGTTGTTTTCATAATAAGACTTTTATTTTCAATAAGATAAGTTTTTATTAATCTTATATATTGTCCATAGTAAATGACAATCATTTTTTTTAGTGTCGTGGAACTTATATTCAGTTTGACCACGTATCAAAGCAATCTATATATATTTAATTAAACACTAATAATTAAAAACTTATAAATGGTTGATTTAACGTTCGGATTTTGTAGTTTATTAAAGCACATTTATAAGTGTTTAAGTCTAAACAACGTTAATTTATGTAGTTGGCTTATTTAAGATTAAAATATATACTTACCAAATAAACGATCTTTTTCT
The DNA here is from genome assembly GCF_026745355.1 of Beta vulgaris subsp. vulgaris. NCBI lineage: Eukaryota > Viridiplantae > Streptophyta > Magnoliopsida > Caryophyllales > Amaranthaceae > Beta > Beta vulgaris. Next base: position 28,202,658 of record NC_079207.1, on the reverse strand, counting down.
CGGTGCTAAATCAGTATTATATATGGTGTGAATAATTAATATGTAAGTAATGTAATCAAATATTATTGTTACGCCAATTTAGGTAAGGGTTGTGCATTATATGTCTTATATTTTTTATATCTATAGAAATAAAAATTACAATTTTTGAGCAATGATTTTACAAGAGATATACTTATGTCACCAATGATACCATTTATCGTAATAATTGTATTTTAGAAATATATGGTTTATTCAAAGTATAAATAGGCTAAATATATTATTAATTGATTAGTTGATTATCTGATTTTTATTGATTTAATTATTCAAAGTAAGATAACAATTATTGTAGGCAGTCTTATAACCGTGCAAATGCATCGATATGATTTCAGAAGGAATTATGGTATATATATTGTTATGATATAATTATTCAAAGTAAGATAACAATACTCGAAGTTAAAATAGGCTAGATATATTATTAATTGATGTATTTTATGATATGATTTTGAGTGATTTAATGATTTAAATTATGGTAACAACTTATTGTAAGCAATTAAGAAATCGGTGATTAAGATTGTCATATTTATTTTTTTGAAAAAATTGATTAGGAAATCGGTAATTAAGATTGTCATTGATTATGAGATATTCAGATTTTAGGTAAGTAATTCCTACAATCACTATACGAATATATGTCTGATATTTTTAAGTTGATTTTTAGTTAATTCAGAAGGAATCATGATACTATTTTTTTAAAAAAAAAGTAATAATGATACAATTTTTCGTAATAGTTGTATTTCAGGAATATATGGGTTACTCGAAGTTAAAATAGGCTAGATATATTATTAATCGATGTAGTTTATGATATGATTTTGAGTGATTTAATGATTTAAAAGGTAATAACTTATTGTAAGCAATCTTATAATCGGAGATTAAAATTGTCACTGATTATGAGATATTCAAATTTTAGGTAAGTAATTCCTACAATCACTGTACGAATATATGTCCTATATTTTTTAGATCTCAACGTTAATTCAGAAGGAATCATGATACTATTATTTTTAAAAAAAAAGTAATAATGATACAATTCCAAATGTAATAATTGTATTTCAGGAATATATGGGTTACTCGAAGTAAAAATAGGCTAGATATATTATTAATTGATATAGCTTATGATATGATTTTGAGTGATTTAATGATTTAAATTAAGGTAACAACTTACTGTAAGCAATTTTATAATCGATGATTAAGATTGTCATTGATTATTAGATATTCATATTTTTCAATCACTGTACGAATTGGGACTTAATTTTGACCAAATCATTTCCTTAAACAGCTTCATATTAACGTGAATACTAATTCACAGATAGCTTTTACTTCACTTTATATAGATACACACTGAGCTCTTACTCCTAATCTTAATTCATTTTTTACGAAAACCCCTTTATTCCATCTTTCAATATAATATTTTTCTCCACAAATGGCATCCCAAAATGATGCACCTGTTAAAAAAATATTTAATGTTTCTGATTTGGTTAAGGGAACAAAGCATATCACTATTGAAGTCCGGATAATACGGATTTATGAGAAGCCAAACTTTATGAACAATCTGGAAGCTGGTAGCATTCAAATGATTTTGATGGATGTACATGTAAGTGATCTGTAATTATATTATATATATAGATTTATATTCGTTTATTAATAGTCAATTATATTATATATGTGTTTATAGGGTACAAAAATACATGCCAGTATTCGAAGGAACCTAATTGTTGCTTTTTGGCCTAAGATTGAGGAAGGAGAATTTAGACAAATTTCAAATTTTTTGCTACGTGATAATGCTGGATACGAGCTAACTACACAACATAAGTTCACCATATCAATGAATTATGGATCGTCTATAGTGGACTGCAATCCTTTGGATATCCCACTATATGGTTTTGAATTTGTTCCAGTTGGTGATATTTTGGCCAAAAAGGTTATGATGTTTATCTCATTGGTATGTTTAATTTGTTCTATAATCATTTCCTTTATTTCTAATATTTTTAGTTTATTTTGAAACGTACACCTTAAGTTGTAAGTTTTTTTTAAAACTACATATAGATATAATTGGGCAAGTGACTGCGTATGGTGAACTAACCAAGACCGCTAAATCGAGGTGCATGACTATTGAGCTGATGGACACAAAGTATGTGTATATACATTATTATTTATTAACCATACTTTTTTGGGACAATTTTTTTATATTTTATTTAAGCTTTAATATAACAACTTATCAAATTTTTAATTCGTATTTCTAATTAGGAATGACAACCTAACATGTGTTTTATGGGGCACATATGCTGATGAGATGATAAATTACATAAATGCTGAGGGAGCTAATGGTGCAATTATAGTCATCTTACAATTTGCAAAACGAATCATGTATAAAGGTAATTCGTACTTTTATTTAAACTACGCTTAGATTTGAATTTTCGTAGTAAATATGTATTAGTTTTTTAATTTTCGTATTAAATTTGTATTAGATTTTATTTTCGTACTAAATGTATTAAATATGTATTGAAGAATCAAGAAAAAGTAAAATATAAGGCAGCACTTAATTTTTCTTTTTCGGATATTTTAAAAAAAAGTGACTAAATTGTATATTTACCATTACTATTTTGTATATTTTATACGTATATTAGATTCGATTTTAGAAATTTAATTTTTTATTGTGTTATAGATATTAATTTGTCTATGTGTTTTTTTATAATAGGTGGTGTTCGTGTTCAAAATTCTCGATATGCTTCAAGATTGTTCATTAACACACAATTATCTGAAATTATTGCTTTTAAAGATATATAAGTTATAATAATTTTCAATTTAATAGATGACATATCAGCCACATTTGTATAATTAAACATTTATATACTTAAAGTTTTAACGATGATCAATGTTATATATCAATTGCGCTACTTAACACTCATAAATACAACAAAATAAATTTCATACAAGAATAATCCTTTATTTAATCATGCAACTATGTACTAGAATATCATGTAATTATATGTTATCTACCTCAATAATATAATTTGAGATTCTGTAAAAACATCTAATTATTTGTATAAAATAACATATTCATTAACACGTCAATATAATTGTACTTAACCATGTAGGTGAACTATGAATATGAGTTTATTTTGTTCCACCTAATCATATCAAATACAAATAAATAATTATTACATTTAAAATGAACAACAACAAATTACATCGATTTAAAATATTAATTGCATATAGCACTTAACTAATATTAGGTGGAATAAAATAGTTACCCATTCATAGTAACCAACATGGTTAAGTATGTTATTTAATTTTTTATACCAATTAAATATACGTTATGGATCACATAGTAAGCATGTGTTGATACCATTAATATAAATATATAGATTTGTGTTGTGTGATATAAAGTTAAAGAAATTATACTTGCGTTTCATCACTTATCACCAAATATATAAGTTTCGGACTCTATGTTGTTGCATGATATCCTGCAAATATATCTACATTATATATTAGCTATTAACTTTGTTTGTAAAATAAGAACATATGAAAGATTGGGTACATTATTAGATAAATAGTAAAAGGATCTCTTGGAAATGCATTATTAATAAAAAAACTCAGAAAAATAGTAGGAACATACAAAATGCATACACATTTAGCACGATTTGTCTAAAATTATGCTACATGATTGTTTTGCAGCATGTGTTGCAAAACTCAACAAATATCTGCCCAACTAACTCAACTGACGAATGAGAGTGATGACTTTTTGAAGCAAGAATATGTAAAAGATATTTTCGACATTATGAACATGAAAAAGGTGAGAACTTTGTCATTTCATGCAACATTATATATTAACATCACAAGAAAAATGACTAATTATCCTTAGTACACTTTTTCATTTCTCAGGCTTGTGTATGCGTATGCCTAGCCACAATAGAGGACATAGATGTTGGGTAAAGTTGGTATTACGATGGATGTAACAGGTGTATGAGTGGAGTGATTAGGGAAGATGATGTCATCCAGTGTAGAAAGGAAAATGTAGTCTTACGTAGTACAACACCAAGGTACTTATATTTTCTAATTTACCATTACAAAAAGAAAAATATACACTAATATTTATTGTTAAATTTCAATAAATTAAACATTTTAATACTATAATAGCTAATTTTCAAAAATTCTTATAGATTCAAGATAAAATTGATTGTTGCTGATAAATCTGGAGATGCTTGCTTCTTTTATGATGTTTGATAAAGAGGTGTCCAAATTGGTTGGTAGAACAACAAAAGAAATGGTTGCCTCTCAAAATCAAGTTCGTTATCATACATTATTTAATTATCAATTATAATACCTGGTTTCTTATGTACATTTATAAATACCAACATCGAAGTACATGTAGATAGAAAACAATGAGTTTCCTAAAGAATTCAAAAGTCTATTGGGGAAAAGATTTTCGTTTAAGGTCACTGTGCCATATAATAATGGCGTTGATCAAAATTATTCCTACACTGTGAATTCTACGTCCGATGAACCTGAATTAATTAACAAATGGATTGAACTGTATGTGAAGTTGGAGGTATTTGAATTGATACACACGATTTTACAATTTGTTTCATTATCTATCATTATGTAAACATTTAATTGGTAATTACTTATATACACTTATTTTAAACAGAACTCTATTGTTGTGAAAAAAGAGAGTGAGGCAGAAAGTGTGCAAGAATGTGAAGAGAACAGGGTAATAATTAGCTCTTTCAACTAATTTCTTCTACCCACATTTGTGTCAATATCTATATATATATATGTTTAGCATTTCTAACAACCATTATTTTTTCGACATATTCAATAGGATCTCTCTCATTCGGAGGCAGACTCTTCTCTCTCCCACATCACACCGCAAAAGAGGGCAACATTACTTGATGACCATTCACCCTTAGGGATGCAGCTTTCAACTAACAAGAAACTCAAGTCTGTTGTGGCTCAAGAAGAAGAATGAAAAAGATGGAGTGTGGATATTGTTCGTACAATTATGAACTACAAATAATGCCTATCTATAGACTATTAGATGAACGTTTTACTTAGATTGTGTTTTATATTACTAAACAATTTGCATGAATTTATTAAGGATTTGGTCATTCTCCTATACACTCATTTCATAACTTTTGTGGTTAATACATGATTGTTTATGCAATATTTAATGATATATTTGATTACCATATAGGTTCTCCTCACTGTATAATGTTTAAGCAAATATTAAACATTACATAACATTTGTTAACCTAACTGATATAAATTATACATAACCAATAAATATATATATATAGATATATATATATATTTATATATATATATGTTTATATATATATATATATATATATATATATATATATATATATATATATATATATATAATATATATATATATATTATATAATATATATATATATATAATATTATATATATATATATATATATATATATATATATATATATATATATATATATATATATTACTTATGATTGACGGCATTTAGTATTACATGTTATGTATATTATTATAAGGCCAAGTTAAATAAATCAATTTATGCTTAAATAGATAATTCGTCTTTATAATTCTTTGGTATACGTGATTACAAAAAAAAACATTTTACGGTGATATAAACTATATGTATGTATTTTGATACTAATCTTTTATATTTTAAACATATTCTTACACATTTTTAACAATGAATATTTAATTAAGTTAATAGTAGACAACATATTTTAAGAAAGAAAAACAATATCCGGTATTATAAAATAATTTCTATAACAGACGTTATTATTCCTAAATAAATAACTATACAAATTTAGGAAAGTTCTCCAAATGCACATCAAATCAACTTAAATAAAAGGGCGTAATTACAGTTATCAGTATATGATCATTAACATTTTGTTTCCAAATGTGAGAGATATTGACAAGCTTAATACTAGGAAATTATTCTTTGATTTATTCGGAAATAATTTGAAACATTCCTATTATATGATATTCGTAATAACCGTTGCTCACATAATATTTTACGGTACTTTAGATCACATGTGTTAGAATATGGTATTTATATATATGATAAGATATAAAACTACTAAGGAAACTTTAGCATAGTAGACTCTATATAATGCCTCCACTCAAAACGTACATATATTCTTCATGGTCATTAAGACAAATTAATCATACAGTGTTCTAATCCTTCAAATTACATCATATTCTTATGCGTTAATATAAAATAATTATAGAAATGAGTTCCTCTAATAATAAACATGTGAGGAAACTTTCAGATTACGGAAAAGAAAACGAGATTGGTGGCAATACTCCAGTTGTTTGTAACAATTCAAGTCAACTTCATGATGCAAAAGTTGCTATGCAAAGGAGGAAATCAATTTTGAACGATAAGCGAAGTAGAAGCCAACGGTTAAATCTTTCAACTGAAAGAACTCCTTTACTTGACATTTTTAATGGTGAGTTGATTTAGAAACGCAATTATTTTTTTCAATATATAGTTACTTACTTTAGTCATAGTTGCGAATTAACATTAACTAAGTCATATTATATTAAACATATTACTTCCAGGTAACAATAGAGATAATGATCTACATACAAAGACAATGTCTAATACCAAATGATGATGACAAAGTCAGTAGGGAAGGAGGAAGGGAAGCTTGATTGAAAATAAAAGGAAACACAGGAATTTAGTGTACCCATTCTTTTATCTCCTGAAATTGATATTTCTAATGGTATGTATTATTGGTTAGTATATCTGTATAGTATAATTTTAGGATTACTATGTTGTCATATATTTTGTGGATACATTTGTCTTAAAACTATTTAATCTTATTATTATGTACAACAACAGATTCAATTTATATGTTTCATATGTTGTAATAGACTAATGGTTTTTGCCAAGTTGTTATATTTGTAGTGTATATATTTTCGAATTATATCTTGCTTAGTCATGATAGTAATATATTGCATCGCGTATTTAAAATAATGCAAACATAAATTGTTGAATTGTATTACTATTTCCCATTATATATATTAACATTTTCTACTCCATCTAAAAATGAAATCAAAACAATGATTCAAGAAGATATGAAACAATATAAACTACTTTCTATCATTTTTATTATTCATATTTGTTGAAATTTTATGGAATAATAAAGCATTGAATAAACAAATAAAGTTATTCATCATGAAATGTCCTTACTATAACATACATAAGTCAAGCTAATTGAATATATCTTTAATTTATCATGTATATAAATTATATAATTATTAATAATTATAAAGAGGCAAAGAGAAGACTACCTTTTTCATCTTAATATCATGATACGTTTTATCCATAATTTTTTCTTCAATGGCCACCATCCTTTGCATCCAAAGCAAAACCTCGAAAAAAACAAACATAGCTTATGTATTTAACCATATATGAAAACAACTATAATTATGATTAAGAAACATAAAAATCAGCATGTAATTCCAATTCCATCTTTACAATAAACTTATATGTAGTCTATTATAATTATACACAATTTATATGTATGTATATATATATATATAATATATATATATAATATATATAATATATATAATATATATATATATAAATATATATATATATATATATATACAATTATAAATTATTTTCCAGATTTTTTGTTACGTTCATGTGAGAAATGTAGATATCCATATAAATTTCATACGATATTTTTTTAAAAGGATATATGATTATTTATTAATCTATTAAATCATAAATATTATCAGCTACATTTATAAAATCAGAACATAATATACAATTGAAAAAATTCAATATTCAGATAATAGGATATACAACTTTTTTTTTTTTTGGTGACATGCATGCGAGAAATAAACATATCTTGAAGATTATATTTAACAAAAAAGCAATTAATGACATACTTTAATATTTTTATTTTACTGTTTTTTAAAAGATGAAATTTTAGATCGATCAATTAATGATATATTCATGAAATAATATAGGAACTAATTAGTAAACATTCAAAATTTAAACAGTATTACAGTTATAATTATATTTCATATTTTTTATGACATGCATGCGAGAAATGAAGAGATTGATACAAATTAAATAGGGTCGTTTTTTTAAGGATATACGATTCTTTTTTTTAATGTATTAAACCATAAGGATTATCAACAAACTATATAAAATCAGAACATAAAGTAAACAGATTCATACATATTACTAAACATAGGAACTAAATTAAATTGAGGATATACATGCACTTTTTATTGTACTGTTCTTTATAAAGTGGTAATTTTAGATTGATAAGTTAATGATATATTCATGAAATAATATAGGAACTAATTAGTAAAAAAAGCAAAATTTTATGTGATTATAATATTTACAGTTATAATTTATATTTCATAATTTTTGTCACATGCATGCGAGAAATGTATAAATTCATAAAAATTTAATACGATCATTTTTTAAAGGTTATACGATTTTTATAAAATGTATTTAACCATAAAGAATATCAACAAAATATATAAACTTATAACATATAGTACACGAAAAACACAAATTAGATATTCAAATACTAGGATATTCAACTAAATTTTTGTTTTCTCACATGCATGCGGAAAAAATATACAGATTCTTAGAAAATAAATACGAAAGAAAAAAAAATTGAGGATATAGATGCATGTTTTTAATGTACTGTTTTTTAAGAAGGGGAAATTGTAGATCTACAAAATTATCATATATTCATGAAATAATATAATTATTAATTATTAAAAAAGCAAAATTAAACCTATAAAACCACTACACCTGTAAGTAGTTGAAATCTGATGAAATAATTTGTTTCTCCACTTCGTCATCAATGGCAATCAACATAAAATCCGTTGTGCATGCGAAGAAAACTTCCCAAATTAAATTTTCCAATTTCTAAATCCCCTTTTCTGATATTAAATCAGAAACCTTATTAATAACCACTATTTTTCTCACATTTCTGCTGTCTTTTTTTGTTAATCTAATTTGTTTTTGTTGTGTAAATAACTTTCAAATAAATCTGGAAAATATAGAAACAAAGGAAAGTTGCCATTTTTGATGAGAATATGTTCTTCATGCATGTTCGAGAGAGAGAAAATGAATGTCCGAGAGAAACTTTGAGAGAGAGAGAGATAGAGAGAATATGAACGGTGTAAATATGGCAACTTTGGGCTGTTTGGTGCATTTGGTTTTGATCGGTTAATATATACTTAGGTTTTTAAGGTTTAGGTTAGGTAGTATTAGGTAGTATAAATAGAGTATTATAGTAAAGGTTATGTTTAGATGGAAATGTATAATAGGCTTTAAAACAAGTTATATATATAATTGTGTATTTATATTGGGCTTGGAAATCTTATTATAGTAAAGGTTATGTTTAGGTAGAAATGTATAATGCGCTGTAAAACAATTTATATTATTATAAGGCCAATTTAAATAAATCACTTTATGCCTAAATAAATAATTCGTCGTCCCAACTATTTATAAATCATTGTTATATGTTAAAAAAAAAATTTAAATAGTTACGGTGATATAAGTTATATGTAGGTTAACATATGTTTAGGTATTTAAGGTTTAGGTTAGGTAGTATTAGGTAGTATATAAAGAGTATCATATTAAGATTATGTTTAGATGGAAATGTATTATGGGCTTTAAAACAAGTCTATATATATAATTATGTATCTATATTGGTCTTGGAAACCATACTATGTATTTACACATTTTTTTCGAGAATATAGAAATGTCATGTCCTTCTCATTAAGCATTATAATTTTATTTCATTCATAAGTGTTATTTTATGTAAACTAATAAATATGTTATTATCATCCATTCAATATTGTTTCATACATATTTAAGAAAATTGTTAATTCATGCTAAATTTATATTATTTTATTTGTAAATAAACAATATAAATGACTTAATGTTTATGTTATTGAGCAAACGTGGAATTTCAAAATTCGCTTTTAGTATACTACACTTTAATTTTTAGATGAACCACTTAACTATTTTAATTTGCTTATTGCTATACTTTGACAAGAACAACTTACTATAACATAAGTAGAATTATGACATTAATTTCATTGAACGTACATATGAATTCAAAACGATCTAAATATATGTACAAATTTATGCTACTAACGTGGAAAACATTTCTTATTTTAGTTAATTACCACTCATTCACTCAATCAACTGTTATCAAAAGAAGCTCAACAAAAATATGCAAGACAAAAGAGGAAGTTTATTATGTTAGAAAAGCGTGCAAGATTTACGCGTTCCTCTGCTCCTATACGGTCACGAAATAATATGCTCACGCCAATCAACTTACCTCTTAACGGATCTTCATCAGGTATAAATCGCAATTAGATTAAGTAATTAACACTATCATCCAACCATTTTGGACAATAATTAGTTATCCTTTTGTTTTATATATGCAACTAACATGTTTTTTGTCTTGCCATTATAAGTGGTTTCCTCAACTTCTGGATTATCTCCTTTATCGTCGACAATTACAAACTTCTCTACTAATTCGTACGTAACTCCGATTCCTAATGGTGAGTGTATATAGTTTCTTTTACTTTAAAAACGTATTACTTGCAAGATAGTAATGTAACATTATTCTTAATCCAGTATTTTCGACAAGTGTACCATCTTCAAGTTCACAAGATATTAGTTGTCATGTGGACATGACAACTCAATCGCCATTAAGTGCTATAACACAGATTAGTATCGGTTAGTTTATAATAAATTATTCACTTATTGATTGTTAATTTGTCTAATAACGTTATTGTATAAACAATCTATTAATATTTTGAAAAATTATGTGCGTCAGATAAAGAACATGCGTCAAAGATAGCAAGGCATCAACGAAAACTTATAATTGAAGAGAAACGAAGTTCTGGTAATAAATTTAACTATTAGAAATATGACATGTTTATACTATTTCAGTTTGGCATAGTATGATCAAAAATATATAATACGTTGTGACCAACTGACAGTACCTATTGTTGCTTGACATAGCGTCTACGCCATGTCCACTGTCAACGGAAGTTATACAACTTATGCAATTATGCAGTTCATTTAGATCAAAGACACGTGTTATCCGAAGTAGACAAGTCCTTGAATCGGTTTCAAAGAGAATCATTCCAGGTATGTTATAGTAAATATTAATTAACTAATACATCACCATAAATAGTATGTAGATCAGTTATACAATTAGTAAACTTGTGTGTTTATGCATTACAAACAAGTAGTTTGTCTACAGATGACAATGATGGTGAAGGAAATGATCTGCATGTTGACAATTATTCAAATTCAATTGCGCGAGCAGAAATAACTGATCCAGGTATAAGTCGTGCAGTAAGGCATATAATAGTTTGGTATATTCTTTGTTATGTCGTTCTTTTTTTTTTACTCATTTTTTAAATAAGAATACATGTAAATCCTATAACGCATACGTATCATATATCCTTTTTTGTAGAGGCATGTAATGGTGGTGACATTGCAGTCAATGGTGCGTTACTAGACTTACATATTATACTATCATGTTAACAATTTCATATAAAACACTAATTAAAGTTATAAGTTTTTTCTTTATTGTAGAAGGTTATTCAGATTTGGGAGATCCCACATGTGTTTGCGAGTTCTGTGGAGCACAAATGTGGTTTGGTGAACGAGTAAACAAACGGAATAAGAATGGACGACCAAAGTTTGGGATGTGTTGCATGCAAGGAAAAGTACAATTACCTTTACTTAAGTGTCCACCCCAACTTTTGGAAGATCTATTGAAGAAGAGACATAGTAGAAGTGCGCACTTCCTTGATAATATTAGAGGGTATAACATGATGTATTCGTTCACTTCTATGGGAGGTAGAATAATTGCACCAACTACCCATGGTCGTGGTCCATATACATACAAGATTGGAGGTCAAAATCATCACCTGATAGGCAGTTTGTTGCCGAACGATGGAGCACGTCCTAAATTCTCTCAATTATACATATATGACACTGAAGAAGAGGTTCACAATAGGAAGAATGCGGCAAGGTATCGTACTATTTTACTGGAAATATTTGAACATGTCATTTGTATTAAATGTAATATATACATCCTCATTCATAATAAAGCAATGCTAACGTTTGAACATACTATATTGCGTCAGTTCTAAAGACCCTAATAAATTTGAAGATCGTGTCGTTGCACAATTGAAGGATATGGTTGATCAGCATAACCCATTGGCCAAGAGTTTTAGAATGGCTAGAGATATCGTTTCGAATCAAACAACGGCGAAGACTTAAAACTTAGGCTAATTGGAGGAAGAGATTCTGATGGAAGGACTTATAACCTTCCAACAACATCTGAAGTGGCCGGTCTTATAGTTGGAGACATTGATACAACAGATAAGAGGGATATTGTAATACCCCGTATTTTTAGGCATTTATTGAGATTATTTTTTAAAAAAATTTATCTTCAAAACTCATTTCAAACTATTTTAAAATCACATTGGAGGGAATCATTTGGAGGGAATTATAGTTTGAATTTTAAAGGTTATTTTAGTAATTTTTAACAGTAGTTGCTCTTGTCATTATCTTATTTATTTAATTAGTTATTTAAACAAATATTTGATAAATAATTTTATAAAATTTAAAATTCATTTTTGGGTAATAAAATTAGATTATACATTTTAGTATGTAATTTTCGGATTTTTTTTAAGTGTTGTTTTGAAAAAATCGATTCTTTTAAATAAAACCGAAAACTTTAAATATTAAAATATTTTGTTAAATCTTATAAATCAGATTTTTATGAGATTTATATTGAGTTAGAAAGTATGGGATTTTAATTGATTTGGTAAGATTTAACAATCTCTTTAAAATCAAACAAAATTGATTTTAGGAAAGAATTTTTAAAGGGAAGAGTTTTTATAAAAAACAAAAAAAAAAAAAAATTTGCTGCATTCTACAGCTGCTGCACGGCAGCTTTGTAGGATGGTGCAAAATTTTTAAAGTTCTTTTGCCCTAATTTTAATAATTTAGGAAAGTTTTACCTCTTTTCTACTCTAGTTTACACTATAAATACCCCTCTGATCCTTCACTTTCTCTTCACAAAAAAATATTGAGAGTTCCTTATAAAGTTTTCCCTAAAGTGAGTGGTCTCTTTGAGTAGTTTTAGTTTTTCACAGAGGAGTTTTAGCGGGAGGTTTTGTAAGTACTCTATTTTTTTAAAAGTTGTTTTAATTCCTAGTTTTTGATCTTTTTGAGTTTTATAAAAACATGTTTTAATTGTTTGAGCATGAATCATGTCTATAATTAGTTAGTTAGCATAATTTTCTTTTAGAGTTCATATATATTGTTCATCGTTTTGATTAGAGCTAGTTTATAATTAATAGGAGGATTTCGTTCGTGAACATTCCCTTACTAGTTGATTTTCTTATTTCGTGAATTATCAAGGTACGTTTACGTGGCTTGATCTTTAATTATTATGTATACATTAGTTATGTGTGTTTTAGTATAAATTATATGAATTGGTATATGCAATTGGTTTAATCAAACCTTCTTATCATTTAGGCTAGATAAAATTAAAGCTTGTATTTTCTCTTGCTTTGTTGACTCGTAGATATGCTAAACCAACCAAATATTGTTTTGTTGTTTTAGAAAAGTAAATAAAAAAATCAGTTTGCATGTATAATCCTTTTTTTTTTAATGAAGGAATCCACTTTTGCAAATCAGTGGCTTTGAGTAACTCAAAAATATTAGCATGAGTTTTAGTTTTAAAAGTTTAGATTATTTTTTTTAATTCCCTCTAATTAAGTTTGTTTATCATAATTCTTTATTTGAATTAAAGGAAAGGTTTACCCCTACATTATTCTTATTACAATTACCCCTTGGCTTTGTTCAAGAAGGGTTCTTCCAAGTCCACTAGTTTGCATTAAGGTTACTCTAATGTCTTTGTATTTATAAAGGTATACTAGCTTGGGGGGTGTGCACACTTAGGATCCGCGGATCAAGGAAAGGGGTTTAAGTTAAGTTATTATATTATTATTTTTCACTTTTAATGGAATTATTAAAGGAGATATATTCTTTGGTGTTAACGTGAATTTTAATAATGGATTGATCTTATCTTTTGTTATCACTAGAATTGTGAAATAAAGCATGTTTATGAAAGTATGTGAATTATATATTTACAAGTTTACAAGTCTTGCACGTAATTGTAGTCAGTATTTCAACTGACTCGTATTTCCTATTTGTTTTGACTTTGCCATACTTTCCTTACGGGGAGTAGTTTGCAGGTCTATTGATGATTCATGATGCATGGGAGGAACCTTTTGGGATCATTAGAACTAGATCACTATTTTAGTAGTCTTTAGACTTTTCGTATTAGTATTGTGGTTTTAAAAAAAAATAATATTATTTTTTATAAAATAAAGTTAGAAGTTTCTGCTGCATATTTTGTGTATCAAGTTATAGTATTGCCAAAATATATTTATATTTGGTGGTAATACCCTTAAGTTTCTCCAAGTATTTTACGAAAGTATAAGTTTTTAAAGTGGAGAAATTTGGGGGTGTTACAGATATAGTAGTCCAAAGGAAAAATGGAAGATTAAGGCAGATATCTGAGCTTCACCCATCGTATTTACCGTTACAACATCCACTGATTTTCCCATATGGGGAAGATGGATATCGAGTAGATGTTAGGCATAGAGACAATATCGCATCAAGTAGTTCTACGAATAAAAGAGAATGACTTACTATGCGGGAGTGGTTTGCATACAGAATGCAAGATCGTGAACAAGAAGCCGATACTTTGTTATTATGTCGTCGGTTGTATCAACAATTTTTGGTTGACGGTTACACTATGATTGAGGCAGAGAGGCTCTCCTTTCTAAAGAATAACCAACAAAGTTTAAGATCAAATAATGTGAAGAATTTAAGAGGGGCTGTGGAAAGAGGTGATACAGAGGGACCTTCCAATGGCAGTCGCGTTGTTATACCACCGTCATTCACAGGTGGACATAGCTACATGAGAGAGAACTATCAGGATGCAATGGCCATTTGTAGATGGTATGGTTATCCAGATTTGTTCATAACCTTTACGTGTAATGCTAAATGGCCAGAAATAAGCAGATTCGTTCAAAAAAGGGGACTTAGACCCGAGGACAGACCGGATATTATCTGTCGAGTCTTTAAAATGAAGCTCGACCAATTGGTGAAAGACCTAAAGGAGAATGAGATATTTGGCCGAGTTAAAGCTGGTACGTATAAATCAAATCCGGTATAATGATGTTGATTTCTACAACTTTTTTTCATCTTTAATATATACTCTTATTGAATTAATTGAATTTCATACTTCTTTACAAAACATTTTACACAGTCAAGATTAGTTGGTCTACTTATAAGGTTGTTCAAATAATGATGCATACATATCTTCTTTTTTCTCCAGTTGTTTATACAGTTGAGTTTCAAAAGCGTGGCCTTCCCCATGTTCATATACTTCTTTTTCTGCACCCTGCTGACAAATATCCACAGGCAAGCGATATTGACAAGATTATATGCGCTGAGCTACCAGATCCAATTGAGGATCCGGATTTGTATGAGACTGTTACAGAAATGATGCTACATGGTCCATGTGGTTCCTCCAACACTAATGCACCTTTCATGGATCAAAATAAGTGCACAAAGCATTTTCCTAAAACATTTATTGACGAAACAAAGGTTGATGAGGAAGGATATCCAGTTTATAGAAGAAGAGATAACGGAACGTCGGTTGAGAAGAACGGAGTGCATCTTGATAATAGGTTTGTTGTTCCTTATAATCCACAACTGCTTCGTAAGTATCGTGCCCATATAAACGTTGAATGGTGCAATCAATCCAGATCGATAAAGTATTTGTTCAAGTACATAAATAAGGGTTACGATAGAGTAATTGCTGCTGCTTATCAAAACAGAAATAGCTGCGATGATCCACAAAAGATTGATGAGATTAAAATGTATTACGACTGCCGTTACATATCTGCTTGTGAGGCAGTGTGGAGGATATATGGATTTCCTATTCACCATCGAACCCCTGCTGTTGAGAGATTGAGTTTCCATCTACCTGGGGAGCAAACGGTCGTCTACACTGACCAGATGGACGTGGGAGATGTACTTGATAGACCTAATGTTGATAGCACAAAGTTTTTATCGTGGATGGAATGCAACCAAAAGTATGAAGAAGCAAGACAGTTGAATTATGTAGAGTTCCCCACAAAATTTGTTGGAAACAACCTACGCGAGAATGGGCACCTAGGTCGAAAGGGTTCTCACTTGGAAGGGTATACCATGTCGCTCCAGGTTCTGGTGAGAAATACTATCTAAGAACGCTCCTTAATTTGTAAAAGGTCCGACGTGCTACGAGGATATAAGAACCGTTGATGGTTTAGTGTATCCAACCTTCAAAGAAGCTTGCTACGCAAGGGGGCTGCTTGATGACTACAAGGAATACATAGACGGCATAACAGAGGCAAGCTTTAGAGAAACGGGGCATTATCTGCGGAATCTATTTTGCATGTTACTTATGTCTGGTAGCTTATCTAAACCAGAAGACATATGGGAAAAGACATGGCACCTACTATCTGATGACATTCTATATAAACAACGTCGTATTCACACTACTACATTTTTAATCAAAGACAATGGTTAAAATAAGTTAATGCAACGGTTGTTTTTTATACCGTTGCAGTAGGATCATCTATTGCAACAGCCCATTTTAATTTAGGTTTATGGATTAAGCTATTGCAACGACTTTATAGTTACCGTTGTATTAGATATATCTATTGCAACGGCTTGATGATGGTCGTTACATTTGAGGAAATAATATCAATAATGTAAAATATAGGTCGTTGCGTTAGCCCACAAAAAATTTCGCGCAACATATTATTTTAGTAAAATTTTGTAAAATGTCATAGAAGTGTTAACATTACAAAATTTTCGTGAACATCTAAAATTTTAATTTTCGCTCCAAAAATTTCAAACACCAAATTGTTAAAAAAACCCATTGTACAGTTTCCTCTGCCTTCCCACTTTCACGGAAACACAAGCTATTTTCTCTTAAGTCCTTCCCGGCCCCTATTTGATTTCCCCCATCTGATTTCTCTCTCATCTCTCGTTCTCGACCTCCACATTCTACATCTCCCTTGGGAGTCTGTCAAATTCGCGATGCCTAGTTGAAGATTCTCGAGCGTCGCCGGCGATTCGAATCAAGGTAAAACTCGTTTCTTCCCCGATTTGGGGTTGAAAAGGGTAACCAAATTTCTTAAGAATCATGCAAAGGGTTTTTTTTAGATCTCCTGGGTCGACTTTCTTTAGAAATTCTGTGATTGATGGAAATTCGGGGCTTAGGGTTGATGAGAATTCAAGGTAAACTCATTTCTTCCCGATTTGAAACCCTTCTATTTTCATTTTTCTTGTAATTAGGTTTTTTGCACTATCTGATGTTTGGGTTTCTGTTATTTCAATTTGTTCATCTATGTTTTGATGTTTTATTTTCCTTGTGTTTGTTTATGTCTATTTGGTTTTTTCAATTTTTTTATTTTTGGAATGAATGACTGGAATAAGAAAGTGATAACATTAGGAATTTCGTGATCAAACAGATGTATATGAGAGAAGGAAAGGAAGACGAAGAGAGCGAAAGTTCGACCTCGCACCTCTTTATTTCATTTGATTGAATATGAGAGAAGGTAAGTTTTGTGTGGGTTTATGGTATTTGTCATTCTGTATTTCATTTGATTGAATATGGTCTTTTCCACATTCCAAGTTATTGAATTGTGGTTTAGCATTAGACTTTTAGGGTTCTTTATGTCCATTTTTAGCATTTGATTCGAGTTTTTTTTTTATTATTTGTTTTCTGTTTAGGATTGCGATTTTGATTTTCTAAAAATTCTAGTTTTTGGAAATGAGATTAGGATGCAGATTGACGAATGTATATGTAGTTTTGGGATGCTTGTGAGTAGTTCATATAATTTCCAATATAATTTCAATGTGTTCTATGTGCAATTCATAATTTTTGTTAATCTACAGTGGGTTTTGATAGGCACACCAAGTGTTTGTGGAAAGAGTCTTCGATGTGGAGTCCAAAAGAGTCTTCGATTTGTTTGTCGGTTTCTGTAGTTGCAGGACAGAAGCGTTGCTTTTGCAGCAACAAATTTCAGTGGAATTCAATCAATGGAACATGTGACAGTGAGTAATCTTTATTAACCTCTGTAGAACAAGAACAAAGATATAAACTTCAATTGTCTTTCATTTCATATATTTCAGTAAAAGAAAATTATACTAGTTGAGTTTTAGAAATTATCCTCACAAGATCTAATTGTAGTACCACATTACAAATTTTACAAATTAAGGTGGAAATTCTACAGGAAACAATACCAAATTTAGTGACCCCGGAAACATTTGGAATATTAGAGATACAAAACAACACCTAGCATTGCATTCATCTTGCATCCTTTTAGTAAATTTTTAATCGAAAATGTAACTTGGTGAAGAGAAGGAAACAACTATGACTAAATGAAATCAGCTATAGTCTAAATTTTGAAAACCTAATCATTAGCAACCTCTGCTGGTTCAAATATGTTAGTACATGTTATCTGAGCAGCTGAAATTGTTGTTTTTGTATACTGGGGTTTATAACAATGATTTATATACAATACATAATTGATTTCTATTAGCGAGTTAGTGAAATATGATCATCTGATAGCAACTCACATTGGTATTGCAGTTAAGAAGTGTAGCGAAAATAAGCACTGTTCTAAATACAGAAATCATAAGAAGCTATATCAAGGTACTCTTAATTTCTAAAAACCACCCCCCTTGATTATAGGAGAATGTTTTGTTTCTTTTTTTTTTCCTGCCAGCAGTTCATAATTGAGAACAAATACTTGTCTTCAGGTTTGACATTCACAACGTCTGGAATCGTAATCATCATAATATTTTTTTTCTCTGTTGTGCCACCCATTTTCCACCGAGATATAAAATCAAGTAACATATTACTAGATGAAAAAGCTTGATGCTAAAGTTTCTGATTTTAGCCTCTCAAGGCTTGTAGACACTGAGGCTACTCATATTTCCACTTGTGCTCAACTAGGATACCTTGATCCAGATTATCAGAATTACCAATTAACTGACCGAAGTGATGTTTACAGCTATGGTGTGGTTCTTTTAGAGCTTCTTACTTCCAAGAAAGCTATAGATTTTAATAGGGAAGATGACGTAAACCTTGCTGTTTATGTAAGAAAGTTGGCAGATGCAGAGAGATTGTTAGATGCGGTTGACCCAGAACTTACAATGCAGCCAATAGTACGATCATACAATTTGAGAAAGGTTCAACACCAAAATAACTTGGGTAATGAAACAAAAGGATCTTAAACAACAGCTCTATTAAAGAGTTTTATTATATGTATACAGTTTGTCATCTAGTTATGTTATGTATATATTGTCTCTCTCTAATCATGCTAAGTGTAATATCAACGACTCTAGTATAGAGTTAATGTTTGATCCAGTTATATTATGTATATAGTATCTTTCCTCTGATCATGCCAAGTGTAATAGAATGGCTCTAGTATAGAGATATTGTTTGATCTTGTTATTTTTGTTTGGTTTTGGAGTCAATTTTGGGAAAAGTAAAAAAGGGAGGAAGAATGAGATTTTGGACAAGAAGCAAGAGCTTGATGCCGAACAGAATAGTTAAGCGAAAAACAGGAAGCTAATCTTTAATAGATCTCTAATAATACTGTAAGGAATACGAAAATCAGGTTTGTCACACTAGTTCCGTCTCTACCTGTAGTTGGTCGTGATGTTTGGTTCCTAATGCAACTTGCTTATTGATTCCAGGAGAAAGTGACTATCTCTATGTGAAGAGAGGCTAAGTTGAAGGGTGGATTCTTTGTCGAGGCTGAAGCTAAGCTCCTCTTTATCATTCATAATAGAGGGTGAGTGATTTGTACCTATTATTGAACTCTGATTATTTGAACGTTTTCCTTGACATTTTATGTGATATTTGATTGTGTGTTTAGTATCAATGTCATGCACCCCAAGACAAGGTGGGTCATGCATCTTCTCCGATTGATACATATCGTGTACAGAAACTAAAGCTCTTTATGCTGTATTTATTTGTCCATTTGAATTGTTTACTAATCTCTTTGTGGTACTGGTTCATTGATCCATGCTTTTATTTTTTTTCCCTACCATAATGTAGCTGTTATTCATTTGATTCATTTATCTATACTTGTAAATCTACACAGTTGGTTATATGTTTATGACATGTATAGTGTAAATCGTTTAGTTATTTATACTATTTTTTACCTTCGATCTTTCTATATTGATTGAAAACATGATATGAGCTTTTAACTCATGTAGCAGTCATGACATCAGCAACAATCACCTCAGAGGGGGGAGATGATGCCGAACTAGAAACCAAAAACATGGGACTCCTGTTTCGCCAACATGAAGGCATAGAAGATGACAGTTGTTACTCACAGAACCAACGGTGGTGCGACACGTGGTGCTATTAATCAACCAAGTTAACCATGGTTAATTAAGGGGTCAATTGGCAATTCCATGAGCCAAGCTACTGATGATATTAATTGATTATGAAATATTTGATAGCTTTTGATTTTTGTTTGAGTTGTTACTTACACGAACATAGTAGTAATTTATATATAATAAGTTTTCTGAGAAAAACCATGAATTTTGTTTTAGTTTATTGGTTAATAGCCTTGTAATATATTATGCCCATGGGCATGAATAATGTATAAATAATTTTTCTTTTTGGCATAATATTTGAAATATATTTATTTAATTTTAAATATATTAATCTAGTACTATTACTAGACTACTATGGTAAAGGAATTGCATTACCTAACAAAGTGTTGCAAGATATGTTAAAATGAGGCATTATAGTAGTAATAGAGGCGTTGCATTAGCTATACGATATCACTGTAAGATGTATGGAAGCGTTGCAGTAGATGCAAAAATGGGACAAAATATCACAAATAGGGGCGTTGCAATAGTTACTGGATGGCGTTGCAGTAGATCTGGAGGCGTTGCAATAGACCCTATAGCTGATGCAATGGCTACTTACACCTATTGCAATGGCTATGCGATAGCCGTTGCCATAGGTCTAAAACGTCGTTGCATTATACCTATAGCAACGCCTTCAAATGCAACAGTTGGGGGTCGTTGCATTAGACCTATTGCAACGGAAATTGGCCCTAATGCAACGAATTTCAAGGGTTGCATTAGGCTGAAAATGTAGTAGTGTCATAAAAACAAAGGTACAAGTTACAACACTTTGCATACTTACATTTTGTATCGCTTACTTGCATGTATAATAATTGTGCAACGAAAAAAGGATCACGATGACATATATGAAGGCAGCTAATATTAAATCTTCTCTATCGCGTTGCAGATTTAACTCTAACTGATGAACAAATTCAAGCTTTTGCACTGGCAGATATTGAAGCTAAACTGCAAAGTAATGGCAGTAGCCTTCGAAAATTCAGTGAGATGCCTTTTCCAGATGTATTAGTCATGTTTGAAGGTCAAAATAAGCCAATAGCGGATGAGCTTTCATATGACATACCCTCATTAATTCAGGAATATGACAAACTGTTTCCATGTCTAACCGAAGAACAACTAATGGTTTTCAACGAAATAATGCACTCTATTAATGGCCAATCAGGAGGTGTGTTTTTTGTATACGGATATGGAGGCACGGGTAAAACATACATTTGGAGGACATTGTGTGATGCAATTAGGAAGATGGGTGAGTTTTGCCTGTAGCATCAAGTGGAATTGCGTCCCTACTTCTTCCAAAAGGTCGAACCGCCCATTCAAGGTTCGGGCTTCCACTCAATGTTTGTGAAAACTCTACGTGTGTAGCTATTAGGCTTGGTTCTGTTGCTGCATTGCTCATGAGAACAAAGCTAATTATCTGGGATGAAGCACCAATGATGCACAAATATTGCTTTGAAGCACTTGATAGGAGTTTAAAGGACATTATGCAAGCTGTTGATCGAGATATTTTGCATCGACCATTTGGAGGTAAAGTTGTTGTCTTTGGTGGTGATTTAAGACAGATTCTGCCTGTTATACCCAAGGGTACAAGGCAAGATATAGTATTTGCGACCTTAAACTCTTCGTTTCTATGGGATTCATGTAAGGTTTTAAAGCTTACACGCAATATGAGACTTCAATCATGTTCTTCTTCGTCTACCACTAATGAAATAAGGGACTTCTCCGAATGGATACTGAGCATTGGTGATGGCAGAGCTGGAGGGCCCAATGATGGAGAAGTCGATATTGAAATCACTGAAGACATTCTTATAGACGGTGGGTAGATGACCCCATATCATCGATTGTCGACAGCACATACCCTTCACTCACTGATCACTTTGGGAAGCCAAATACTTAAGAAAGAGCAATTCTAGCTCCAACTAATGAAATAGTTGAGAAGGTAAATGATCATGTGTTGTCCACAATTCCAGGTGATGAGAAAATTTACTTGAGTTGTAATGCAATTAGTAAAGATGAAGGGAACTTAGGGGCTCATGATATATATTCTACTAAATTCTTAAACACAATAAAGTGCTCGGGCCTGCCAAATCATAGTATTAAGTTAAAAGTTGGTGCGCCGATCATGTTGCTTCGTAATATTGATCAGACATCTGGATTGTGTAATGGCACGAGGCTGGTAGTGAAGCATTTAGGCAATCGAGTGATTGAAGCTACTGTCATTTCAGGGAGCAATGTTGGTGACAAGGTATTCATCCCACGAATGACACTAACACCGTCTGACTCAACAAAATTTCCTATCAGATTTCAAAGACGGCAATTTCCTTTGACTGTGTGTTTTGCCATGACAATAAATAAAAGTCAAGGACAATCATTGTCGCACGTCGGGTTGTATTTACCAAGGCCTGTTTTCAGTCATGGTCAGCTATATGTCGCTATTTCCCGAGTCACGAGCAAAAAAAGACTTAAAATTCTTATTTGTGATAAAGAGAATAATGTGTGCAAAACAACCACAAATGTTGTTTATAAGGAAGTGTTCCAAAATGTGTAACTTCATACACATTTTTGTAATGTTTGTTAATATAACTTTTACTTATTCTTTCATTACAAAATTTGTTGTCTGCTATTGGTTTCATTGAAAATTTTGTCTTATTAAGCAAATCACTTCCCGTGCATTTTTGCACGGGTCCCAAAACTAGTTAAATTGTAATATTACGGCAGATTGACGAAACTGTTTGTTATATTTTGCGTATTTTATGAGTTGGGTAATTAATTGCCGCTTAAAAAAAGATGGTACCACATAGAAAAGCCAAACAAAAATATTGTGGTACAAAATTGAATATCCCTTTCAATATAAGCTTAATATCTGACTTGTTTTCTTGCAGGCCATCACTTCTACTGGGCTAAAGAAGGGAGACTTACTTTTGGCCGATGTGAGCACTAAGTTGACAAATAAGAATGTGACTACAGGTGTGAAAGGTGATACCAACTCTAATGTAAGTGGCATGCATATGCTCAAATATATTAGTATCTCATAAAAGTAGATTTTAAGTTAAGAATGCACGGTTTATTGGTTGTATTACAGATACTTGAGGATATATTGATGACAGATAGCAGGCGGTCTTATGATCATATTTTTTTTTCCTAATTACTATTTTCTAGATTAAGTTCAAAATACATGGTTTATCCTGGTATAACTTTTACAGATACTCGGAATTTTTTTGGTGACAAATAGAATGACTTTCTTACAATCACTCTATTTCCCTAATTTTGCAATTATCTAACCTTCCAACTTTGTGTGCTTCAAAGTCAATATTTGGATAATGCAAAAACATTCAATATAACATGTATATAGAAATAGAGGTAGTATTTACTAAAATAATGATCACCTGACTTATTGCTGATTAATCAACACGTGACAAAATTCTAGTGGCAGAAAGAGGTATCACGTGGTGCATAGACGTCGTTATACACACCTTTTAATATATTTGTATAGATAAATCCAATAAGTTAACTTTCACACATGTTAATACACTAGTTGAATTTTTAAGATCTCCCAGTTATTGCTTTATAAAAGGTTGGTATTTTGAAAATACATTTTGAGACTAATCCAACAATATATTATACTACCTCTTGTGATTATTAGTTTAGCCATTTGTTTGGGACACATTTGCCGATACACTAATTTGTTCCTTAATATCTCTAATTATCAATAAGCAAAAATTACAAAAAGTTCAAATTTGGATAATAAACATTGAGATGGATCTAACATCTCAAATGACAATTTTTTTCATTAAGTACATATCACAAGAGATAGTCAAAGTCATCATGTATGTGAATTGTGTCAAAAGTCGAAATTGGTAAACTAATAAAATTCGGAGGAAGTATGTAGCATTTGAATCTATGCATTAGTTTCATAATGTCGTCAAAGTTGGTATTTGAATAATGCAAAAACATTCAATATAGCATGTATATAGAAATAGAGGTACTATTTACTAAAATAATGATAACCTGACTTATTGTTGATTAATCGACACGTGACAAAATTCTAGTGCCAGAAGGAAGGTGCCACGTGGTGCATAGACGTTGTTATGAACACCTTTTAATATATTTGTATAGATAAATCCAATAAGTTAACTTTCAGACATGTTCATATACTAGTTGAGTTGTTAAGATCTCCCAGTTATTGCTTTATAAAAGGTTGGTATTTTGAAAATACATTTTGAGACTAATCCAACAATATATTATACTACCTCTGTTTTTTTAGTTTAGCCATTTGTTTGGGACACATTTGTCGAAACACTAATTTGGACCTTAATATCTCTAATTATCAATAAGCAAAAATTACAATAAGTTTAAAATTTGGATAATAAACATTGAGATGGATCTAACAACATCTCAAATGACAATATTTTTCATTAAGTACATATCACAAGAGATAGTCAATTTAAATCATCATATATGTGAATAGTGTCAAAAGTTGAAACTGGTAAACTACTAAAATCCGAAAGAAGCATGTGGCATTTGGATCCGTGCATTAGCTTCATAATGCAGTCAAAATTAGTATTTGCATGATGCAAAAACATTCAATATAACATGTATATAGAAACAGAGGTACTATTTACTAACTATATATAGTTGTAAATTATAATCAAGTAATTATTAATTCAAACTAATAAAATAAGTGTTTATCATAAAAAATATTTTTCATGATCAGAAGAATATGTAGTTATAATCACCAACAACTCTTTTAATTTTATTATAGAGCCTAAACTATCCCACTTTGTATTTAAAACTAAAAACTAAAAAACTAGATGTGACACCTATGGAGCCATCTCTAAAAAAAAACGACTTAAAAATGTAACTTAAAGTGAAGCAAACTAAAGGAGATATATATTGAGAGTAAGTTATACCTATAGGCTATGAGGAATGATAAACCTCTTTTTGCTAGATGTTTGCAAACATCTAGCAGGGGTAAAATTGTCAATATATATAGGAAATAGTTGTCAATCAAACAAAAAAATTATCTCGAAAATTGCAAAGTGTCAGTCAAACCAAAAAGTAGTCGCGAAGATTCCGATGCTAAAAAATAGTGTTCATGCTACTAAAACTAGTGTTCGTGTAACTAAATATATTGTTCATGCAACTAACAATAGTGTTCATGAAATATAAAATAGTGTTTTATTCATCTTCTATTTCATGGGACCATATCACCAAAAAGTTATCTCGAAAATTGCAGAGTGTCAGTCAAACCAAAAAGTAGTCGCGAAAATTCCGATGCTAAAAAATAGTGTTCATGCTACTAAAACTAGTGTTCGTGTAACTAAAAATAGTGTTAATGCAACTAACAAATAGTGTTCATGAAATATAAATAGTGTTTTATTCCTCTTTATCTGCTAGATGTTTGCAAATATCTAGCAAAAAGAGGTTTATCATTCCTCATAGGCTATAGTACGTAAAGGTAAATTTTACCACTATTACAAAAATGGGGTGAATCTCAGTACGTAAAGGTAACTTAATCCTATATATATACAAAAATGGGGTGAATCTCAGAAGTATGAATTTTATTACAAAAATGAAACCTTGGACAAACAAATGTTGTAGAGATCAAGGATCTTGGGGAATGGTTTCTCTCCTTTGCACAAGATGGCATTGAGCATATCACATACATTGCTTATCTAAGGCCAGCAAGCTATTTCCTTATTGAAATCATTGTTAAATATAAATATTTCGAAATTTACGACATCATATCGACAACAATGAGAGAAAAGGTGGCTTGTTTTTATGGTAATGGTAGAGATAAAAGACTACTTTATTTACCAATAGTTGTTGCTCAACAATGGTGGCCTGGGACGGGTCGGGTCATATAGAGCTTGAATAAAGGTGCAGATATTATCTTAATGACTGTAACTATTTTATAAGTAACTTTCAGTCATGAGTTAAGACTGCTCAATTTGGATCTCCAATTTGTCAAATCCACTTCTTTTTTAGTTTCTGGCTGTGTTTTTGTATGCTTTAAATCCACGTTTTCGTTTTTCGTTTGTTTCTATAATCCGCACCGATGGCCTCCCTTATCTTGGTATTGCCCATCCTGATCCTATGGAACTAAGGATTCTATGGTTCCTTAAATATGTTCTTAATAACCTCAATATAACATCAATTGAGCAATCTGATGGGTTTCCTGAAAAATATTAAAACTTTGGATACCCTTATTTTATAGAGTCCTACGTGATATTGTATCACTCCCAAAGCCCTAATTTTAGTAGTATTATGACTTTGAGTTATCAACTTTTATCCGAAACATTAGTTGTAATGGTTGAAGATTTTGAAAGCTATATATATTGCACTTGCACAAGCCAAACAACCCCTCCAAAAAAAACAACCAAACAACCATGCATAAAAATATTATAGCACGTCAAAGAAATTTTTATCATGGAAGTTGAAAACCAAGATCGTGTTGATTCTTTTTCACTTCATGTTTATTCAATAGATCATGTCAGCAATGAAAATATGAAAAGTTTAATGGTACGCAAGAAACTTCATCTCGTTCTTGATTTAGTTAACATACTTCTTCATTCAAAGGAGACCAAAGATTTAACCTCTTCTGATCAAAATTATTTACAACGTTATGATTGTCAAAGGCGGATAAAGGAAGGAAAATTGTACAGATGGACATAGGTAATTCTAAACTTTTTGTGATTTAAATTCTCAATTTCTTTTTCTTGTACGGTATGTTATACTTCCTCCGTTTAGAAATAGTTGTACCGTTTCTGTTTGGCACATTTCTTAAGGAGGTATGGTGGGGTCATGAGAGGGATAAGTTAATGAGAAAAGATTAATGACAAAGGATAGTATAATGACAACTATTGTGGGCTCAACTGATGGGTTTTCTACTTTGTAAAATCCGATGATAGAGAAAAATCCAAAAGGTACATTTATGGAAAAGCAACTTTAACTTTTAGTTTCACACCCCCTCCAAAATCAGAATAGTTGTATATACAACACTCCCTCCAAATTACATACGGTAGTGTAAATTTAATGAAATTTTCAAACTTCCCTCCAAACATTTAAGAGCTTTACCATTACAAAAAAAATTCACTATAAACTCTACAACAGTAAGTCAGTAACATTGATGAAGCTTTAAAAAAAACGTCTTCAAAGAAACAATTCTCACTCACTCACTGCACACACTTCACAATTTTTTTTTTTTGCACAACACTTCTTTGATGGAGTTTGAGGTGGATGAGTATGACAGATGGCTTGAAGATTTAATGTTTGATTCTGATGAAGACATAAGATTGAATGAACTCATCCACATTGAAGAGCAGATTAACAACATTGAAGATTCCGATAATGACGAGGAGATGAAAAACAACTGGTATGTTACTGATTTTGATAATGAAGAAGAAACAAATAATGCTGAAAATAATGAACAAATTAATATCAAGAAAAAACTGGAATTAGGGAGTAGACAAAAGTCTCACATAGTGACTAGATTGTTAGAAGTTGCTAAGAATTTAGTTATACCAAGGGAAAAATTCAAAGAAATTGCAATACGTTTTGGGGTTAATAGAAGCACAATTTATAGAATCTGGACATAAGCTAAGAAACAAGCAATATGAGGCAATGAAATTAATATGCAGACAAAAAAAAAAAACAAATGTGGCAGAAATCCAAAGTTCACTGATGATGAAGCATTAAGATCAATCCCATTAGAGCAGAGAACAACGCTAAGATCTTTTGCATCAGCACTTATGTGTAGTCCTCCAACGGTGTATAGGCTCATGAAAAGGGGAATTTTAAGGTCTCATACCAACTCAGTCAAGCCTAAAGTCACACACATTCACAAAATACAAAGGTTGCATTTTGTACTCAACAAAATCTTACCAAGAACAGTGTGAGAAATCCCTAATTTCTCTTATTTATATAACATGGTCGACATTGACGAGAAATGGTTTTACATGAGTAGAATCACTCAAAGATTTTATCTCATTCAGATGAAAAAGACCCATACAGATCTGTCCAATTGAAAAACTACATCATCAAAGTGATGTTCATGGGTGCTATAGCAAGACCTATAATTACTAGTGATGGAGTGATCATATGGGATGGCAAAATTGATATTTTCCCATTTATTGACGCCGTGGAAGCTCAAAGGTGGAGTGTGAACAGAGAGAGGGGCTTTAGAGAACAAAGCAATACAACACATCACAAAGGAAGTGATCAAGAACATGATCACTACAAAGTTATTACCAACAATCAGAGCTAAATGGCCATCTTTTGGATGTAAATTTATTTGGATTCAGCAAGATAACGCAAGACCCCATATTCAACTAAATGATCCACAATTTCTAGAGGAAGCAACAAAGGATGGACTTGATATGCATCTAATTTCTCAGCCCCCTCAATCACCTGATCTAAATTGTTTGGATTTAGGTTTTTTCAAGGCTATACAATCTCTACAACATCAAAAGTTCCCGAAAATCATGGACAACTTAGTGGAGAGTGTGAAACAAGCATATGAATGTTATGATCCACGACTCATAAATTACACTTGGTTATTATTAATGTATGTGATGGTTGAGATTCTGAAGGTAAAGGGTGGAAACAACTACAAAGGTCTTCATAAAGGAAATAAGAAGCTAGATAGATTGGGTTTTCTACCAACTAGAGTCACAATTCCTCTCGAGTTGGTAGATGACACAATCTCATACCTAAATGAAGGCGTAGTTACTATTAGAAGGGAAGTTTGTGAAGATGTAGATGGTTCTAATTCAGCATCTACAAATGCTGCCATAGAGTCAGATTTCACAACATACATGCAAATCACAAAATTTTCTAACTTGAGCAAGGTAAGGCTATTTAGTTAATTATAACTTTTATAAGTTGAGCAAGATATGCTCATTTATTTTCTAAATCATAAATTGTTGTAACTAACTTGAGCAAGATAAGCTCATTTATTTTTTAAATCATAAATTGCTGTAACTAACTAGAGCAAGATAGGCTCATTTATTTTGTAAATGATAAATATTTTTAAAGACTTTTTTTGTGGATAAAGTTCATGGACTTTTTTTTGTGTATAAAGTAATTAAGATCCAATATGCAAAACTACTATGGTGAAACACTCTTTATCATCAAAAATCTAGCAACAACATTTTTAAAGGCAGCTAGTAGTCAAGCAAACCAGTTCTGAAAGCAACATTTTCAAACCCAAAGCAACATTTTTTTATTACCAGATGCACACTAGTAGTCAAACAAACCAATTCTCAAAGCATGAAGCCACAATTACTACAAAATGTCTAACAACATTCACATCCATTTGTTGCGTATATTGGGACTCACAAATTACTATCCCAAATAATTTTGCTCACAACATTATACAACAATATAAAGTTTCCACAAAACCATTTCAAAAACAACCAAATTAATCCCAAAATCATGAGCAACTTTCTACTAAAACTGAAACTAACAGATAGATGCTTATCTAGTTAAAGATTTTGGCCAATTGTTAGGGGCTTGCGTTTCATCTGAGTCGTATCCAATTTTCAGTGAAGATGGTGGTGGAGGATATTCGGTTGGAGAGGAGGGACGAAAATACCTTGTCCTCTTGTTACTATTGTCTTTTTCATGCTCAGGTGTATCCGGGGCTACTTCAGCCACGAAACCCACTCCAGTTGGTGGTGTTTTGGGGACACACTCTTCAGCATTGCCGCTACTTTCGTCTTCGCCATCAGATCTCCAATGATCACAATTGAAGTTTTTCTCTCAAATCAGAAAAATCATCATCTTCATGAGCAAGATCAAAGTCGTCCTCCTCTTTGAAGCTAGATCGATGTCGCATAGGGTGCTTCAACTTCATGAATTTTACGTATTCCTCATCACTTTCAGAAGAATAATGATAGTAATAGGGATCCATAGATAAAAATTTAACAGAGAGAGAGAGAGAGAAGATCCAAAAAGATCCAAAAAAAAAAATTGACGGTTTCTAGGGTTCTTGAAGAGTGAATTGAATAGATCGAAGCTCATAACAATGGCGCATAATGGATTGAATAAGTATATTCTCCATAAAATGGAAGGGAGAATATCGAAATGGAGAGGGTCAAAGTTTTAGGGTTCTTGAAATTGAAGAATCGAGACTAGATGTTACTAGATTTTGGGGATTTAATTTCAGTAAATTGGGGGGGGGGTAAGGAAACTACTCATCTGATATTCTTTTTAAAAGGTACAGGTAATGGGGAGATAGGTGGGTAGATTTAATAATGGTTGGGAGATTAATAAATGGGAGGGAATGGTTAGTAGGTGAATAATTAATATTAGAAGTTAATAGTAAGGGCAAAAAGGTAATTTTATGCAATGAAATCATACCAAAAAAGGAAATGGTGCAACTATTATGACATTTCCGAAAAAGGAATACGGTGCAACTATTTTGAAATGGAGGAAGTATATGTTAATTATACTTTTAAATTAAAATTCAAATTTAAACTAATAGGTAAAATTTGGCAACACTGAATTCCTTAATTCTAAGACCTTGCAAAAGATTATATGTAATTGTAGTATATAAATTTATTAACCAATCTCAATTAGTTCCAACATATCAAACCCATGCAAAAATAAAAAATAAACATATGCAAAAAAAATAATTTTAAGTACTTTTGAAAGATTATACTTTTATACATATCTATGCATATTTTTTCTAATTTGTTAGTCGTTCCAATATATTATTTAGAAGATTTATTTCTACGTATATATTGCTTGTTTTTTGTTAAAAAAATTGGATTTATACATGACATGTACAACTATAATCATTTATTTTTCAGTTTTTTCACCATATACTCCTGACAATTGTTTTTACACCATATACCCTTTCAAGTTCCCAAATTCCCCCATATACCCTTCACTTTTCGAAAATACACCCACTTACCTTTAATGACAAATAACGTTAATGTACATTAGTCATTAACTTCTAATCCCCTTCTAATCCAAGTTAACTAACCTAAACCCTAACCCTCTCTTGCCTAATTAATCCTAAACCCTACCCTAATCTCCCTTTAACCTTAAACCTACCCTAACCACCCACCCACCACCCCTCCCTCCACCCCTATCCCACTCCTTCCCCCACCCCAGCCGCAACCCCTTCCCTTTCCCCCGACAACCCCACCCCACCCCCTCCGATCCCCTTTGCCCAGAAACCCCACCCCCCTCTCCGCTCCCGCACAGCCACCACACCCTGAACCCAACGCCACCACACCAACGAGAAACGCCACCACACCACCCCTGAAACTCCCCCATACCACAACAAGTCGATGGAGAAAAACAGAGACTGGCGATCCCCCCTCCTACATACCTCTCCCCTTCGAAAAACATAGACCGGCAAGCGAAACAGAGGAGACTTTCGAAAATCAGAGGTGCGTTTTTCGGCGAAACAGAGGAGAGAATCCGGTGGGGTGGGGTCCGAAAATTAGTGGTGGTGGGGTGCGAAAATCCGATAGGGTGGGGTCACAAGTGTGAAAATCTTGTGGGGTGGGGGGTGGCGGTGCAGCAGTGGGGGTGGTGGGTTGGCGAGGTTGCGGCTGGGTGGCTGGGGGTGACGGGGGTGATGGGCTGGTGGGGTTGGGGTTGTTGGGGGTGGTGGGATGGTGGGCTTTAGGTTTAGTTAGGTTTTTAGGGTTTATTATTATTTTTAAGGTTATTTAGGATTTAAGATAGTTAATTAGGATTAGGAGAAGATTAGGTCCTAATGACTAACGGAAGTGTAACACGGTTAGTCAAAAGGGTAAGTTGATGTATTTTTCGAAAAGTGAGGGGTATATGATGTGGAAAGTTGAAAGGGTATACGGTGCAAAAAAAAAATTGTCAGCGGTAAATGGTGAAAAAACCGTTAATTTTTTAATGTACCATTAATCGAAATAATTCTAACTGAAATTACATGATCTCTCCCTTAGATGCCCAAAACTATAATTTAGTATTGCGGACTCGGGGTTGTCGGTCTTTGTATTAGTTTTTTTTTTCTTGAAAAAAAGTGTCATTGCATTAGCTTTTGCGCTATGGCTAAGCCTTGGTTATTTATGTTTTTTGCTTATTAGTGTATTAGTATTGTTTATAGAACCCGTATGCAAACAATGTCACTTGTCAGGTTGGAGTATAATTGTGTGTGACTTACCATGTCCGTGTAATGTAGGCAATATCTTGTATTTTTTTTTTTTGTTTTAATACTTTTAGATCGTAAGAAAAAGCATTATACTGAGTTGTAATCTATCAAATGTCAATTTAGTCCAAAATTAGTAGGAATGGCTTTTTGATAAACTGGGAGTAGGTATTCTTTTCATTTTAGTTTTCCAATACGTTGAGATGTGGTTAGAATCCTTCTCGTCGCCCGATATCGAAAAATGGAAAAAAAATATATGCTATAAAATATTTTTTTTTTCTAAGGCTGATAGTAAACAAGTAAAACCATTACAAATAACTTCAGGAAATTTGGGGTTAAGAGTTTGAATTTGTTGACTTCTATTATTTACATATATTTTCTCATAATGAAATTAATTTAAAAAAAGGCATATTTTTCCTCATATATACAATACTTTGCAAGTTATGATATGTTTTATTTCATTTGTTTATTTATTAACATAAAGTTTAAATGGCAGGGATTAGAATGAAACGGAAAATACTGGGTGACCAAGTTAAGGCCATATGTTCAAACCTTCCTTTAAGAAGCAAACAAATTGTTCAATTTGTCGATGTTCATACTAGGAGATCGGGTATCTGCAAGGAAGATGCTTGACATACTTAATCCTAAGGAGATGTATTATGCACATTCGCAAGTGCTTACGAGAGAAGACTGTGTGACACTATTAAAAAAAGGGCTAGATCTTGCATCGTCGCATGAAAGAGTTGTTTTAATAGTTGATAAAACAAAAGATGCTTAGGACAATGATACTAAAAGTGTGATTGAAATACAATCATACAACTTTTTTGATGACATATCATTAGATAACAGGTCTTTGTCGAGACGTTTGATAGATGAAAGTGAAAAAGTACGGAGAATTAGCGAGACTCTTGAAAAACTTAAAGAAGATTCATGCTCAATTCTACCGCGAGGACAAGGAAGGACAATATCATGAATGGCGAGATGTAAAGGAAGCAATTGCCAAAGTGAAGAGACAATCTGAAGAGAGGTTTGAGTTTAGTAATGAACTAAAAGCCAAAGTCCGAATGGCGTTAGAACTATATAATTGGGGTTGTAAATAAAAGGATTTGCCAAGAGTATTTTGTTTTTCACTATTTTACTTCTAAATTAGTTGTTACACTCCTAGGATATAATAGTAAATCTTTAATTTAGTTTATTTATAATTTCTTATATGGTTAAGCAATCTATCTTGAACAAAAGATAAGTAAAATATTAATTGGCTAAGTTTTGTTTCGGTAAGTAAAATCTTGAGTGATAGTACATTGTTTTTTAAAATATGGCATTAAATTTTATCTAATTCAATGCTATTAATGATATATAAAAAAACCTATTTCATTCTTCCGTAAATTTATAACACGACATAGTTCTTTTTTTTTTTTTTTTTTTTTTTGAGCCACTTCAATAAAAATCAAAATTATTTACATCATATCCTACCACGAACATAAAATTTAACACTAAATCGGCAATTATTGTATGCAAATACAAATGAACTTGATTTTTTTCAGAAGATCAATTTTATTACATCTCATCAATGATTCATCAGATAGAGAACCATAAGAGGATGAACAACAATACAATTTATTATTACAAATACATTATTTATAAAACCTAAAATAGCCATTTAATAAAGCTATTTACCCTGAACAAGGAGGATCATATTCACAAACTACAAAAGGCCAACCAGCCCCACAAAGTATAGTAGCACATCCGATATATTTACTCTCCTTACAAACCACTTGTTTGTATTGCTTACACTCCTTTCCATTCTTACACACATTTGATTGTTGATCATAGTTTTCCTTCTGTTGCACCCACTGGCTCACAGCATCGATGATCCTAAATGCCGCGTATCCTCCCGCCGTGTTCTCCCCATATGGTCCGCCTGACTTCATTGTGTTATCACATTTTTGCTTGACTTTATCGGCAAACTGTTGGGCGAATGACGCTAATGTTTGGTTCCATACAAGAGGAGCAACCCCAACTTGAGCACGGACCGTGTTGTGAGCTTCTAAGAACTGTTTTTGGTCATCTTCAGCATGTGATTTCAGAAAACTTGAGAAAAAAATGATACACAAAAGACAAACGAATAGTTTCATTTTGATTGACAAAACAAATGAGGAAGTTGTGGGATGTTTGGAGAATTTCAAGGGGATTATATATGAATGACTTGATGACTATTAATAGGGTTAAAGTTTAATTTAGTCATGTCTTTTTATATCGTTTTAATCTATTGTCTCTGAAATTTATGATTTTCATGGTTGTTAGTTATGCAAATAAAGCTTAAGTTTGGTTGGCCAAATTTGGAAATTCAACATAAAATGCTTCTAAACCTACCACGTAAACAAAAGTTAAGATTTTGGGGACTTTGCCTCACTCCATCACTAATATAAATACTTGTCCTAATTATTTCAATTAGAAATTTATGTATACAACTATACAAAAAAAAAGATAATTCCTTTCTAAATTAATTAAGGTTTTAAAAAGTGTTTTTTGACAATATTCACATCGATCTCCCCGCTATTTCTTCCTCATATATGCTTATTTGCTTACATGCTCTACGTTGCAATATGATACACAATCTACTGTGCATATTACAATAACTTTTTATTTGAATAATATTTAAAAATATAGTACTACATCACAAAACGTCACACGTATACAAGCAATGTAGACATTATGTGGATTTGTTTAGTACTTTGTCAAGATTTTTGCACCCGTCTACTTAATCAAGATGCTATGCTCAAACTGTGCAGTAGGACTACAATTATCTGTAATAGTAGTCCATTTATCACCCCATGTAATACAATCAATGCTTCCCATCGTAAGAATTGGCTCTGCATTTAGGAAAGGGTGCCAATTAAAATTCACTGAGCAACATATTCAGTTCTCTGGTATACACAGTAACAATTCTAATATAGCTGATCTAGAAAGATCAATGTAATCCAATATAAGTAAAAGGCTTGTTCGACAAGCAAAAAAGGGCAAACTGGTAACAACTCCTCTCGTTATACCCTCACATTGAGAATGGATGTCTACTCTCTGACACGAGTGGATGATCGAGGCTCATGAAAAGGGGAATTTTAAGGTCTCATGCCAACTCAGTCAAGTCTAAAGTCGCACACATTCACAAAATACAATGGTTACATTTTGTACTCAGCAAAATCTTACCAAGAACAGTGAGAGAAATCCCTAAATTCTCTTATTTATATAACATGGTCCACATTGACGAGAAATAATGGTTTTACATGAGTAGAATCACTCAAAGATTTTATCTCAAGTCAGATGAAGAAGACCCATATAGATTTGTCCAATTAAAAAACTACATCATCAAAGTGATGTTCATGGGTGCTATAACAAGACCTATGATTACTAGTGATGGAGTGATCATATAGGATGGCAAAATTGATATTTTTCCATTTATTGAAGCTGTGGAAGCTCAAAGGTGGAGTGTGAACAGAGAGAGAGGGACTTTAGAGAACAAAGCAATAAAACACATCACAAAGGAAGTGATTAAGAACATGACCATTACAAAGTTACTACCAACAATCAGAGCTAAATGGCCATCTTTTGGATGTAAATTTATTTGGATTCAGCAAGATAACGCAAGACCCCATATTCAACCAAATGATCCACAATTTCTAGAGGAAGCAACAAAGGATGGATTTGATATGCATCTAATTTCTCACCCCCTCAATCACCTGATCTAAATTGTTTGGATTTAGGTTTTTTCAAGGCTATATCTCTACAACATCAAAAGTTCCCGAAAATCATGGACAACTTAGTGGAGAGTGTGAAACAAGCATATGAATGTTATGATCCACGACTCATAAATTACACTTGGTTATTATTAATGTATGTGATGGTTGAGATTCTGAAGGTAAAGGGTGGAAACAACTACAAAGGTCTTCATAAAGGAAACAAGAAGCTAGATAGATTGGGTCTTCTACCAACAGGAGTCACAATTCCTCTCGAGTTGGTAGATGACACAATCTCATACCTAAATGAAGGCATAGTTAATATTAGAAGGGAAGTTTGTGAAGATGTAGTCGGTTCAAATTCAGCATCTACAAGTGCTGCCATAGCATAAATGGACAGTCAGATTTCACAACATAGAGTCAGATTTCACAACATAGAGTCAGATTTCACAACATACATGCAAATCACAAAATTCTCTAACTTGAGCAAGGTAAGACTCTCTTATTTAGTTAATTATAACTTTTATAAGTTGAGCAAGATAGGCTCATTTATTTTCTAAATCATAAATTGTTGTAAC
This sequence comes from Beta vulgaris subsp. vulgaris, assembly GCF_026745355.1. Classification (NCBI taxonomy): domain Eukaryota; kingdom Viridiplantae; phylum Streptophyta; class Magnoliopsida; order Caryophyllales; family Amaranthaceae; genus Beta; species Beta vulgaris. Next base: position 28,165,607 of record NC_079207.1, on the reverse strand, counting down.
TAACTTGAGCAAGATAAGCTCATTTATTTTTTAAATCATAAATTGCTGTAACTAACTAGAGCAAGATAGGCTCATTTATTTTGTAAATGATAAATATTTTAAAGATTTTTGTTGTGGATAAAGTTCTTGGACTTTTTTTTTGTGTATAAAGTAATTAAGATCCAATATACAAAGCTACTGTGGTGAAACACTCTTTATCATCAAAAATCTAGCAACAACATTTTTAAAGGCAGCTAGTAGTCAAGCAAACCAGTTCTGAAAGCAACATTTTCAAACCCAATGCGACATTTTTGTATTACCAGTGCACAATGTAGTCAAACAAACCAATTCTCAAAGCATGAAGCCACAATTACTATAAAATGTCTAACAACATTCACATCCATTTTTTCCATATTCTGGGACTCACAAATTACTATCCCAAATAATTTTGCTCACAACATTATACAACAATATAAAGTTTCCATAAAACCATGTCAAAAACAACCAAATTAATCCCAAAATCATGAGCAACTTTCTACTAAAACTGAAACTAACAGATAGATGCTTATCTAGTTGAACATTCTGGCCAATTATTAGGGGCTTGCGTTTCATCTGAGTCGTATCCAATTTTCGGTGAAGATGGTGGTGGTGGATATTCGGTTGGAGAGGAGGGACGAAAATACCTTGTCCTCTTGTTACTAGTGTCTTTTTCATACTCAGGTGTATCCGGGGCTACTTCACCCATGAAACCCACTCTAGTTGGTAGTGTTTTTGGGACACTCTCTTCAGTATTGCCGCTACTTTCGTCTTCGCCATCAGATCTCCAATGATCACAATTGAAGTTTTTCTCTCAAATCAGAAAAATCATCATCTTCATGAGCAAGATCAAAGTCGTCCTCCTCTTTGAAGCTAGATCGATGTCGCATAGGGTGCTTCAACTTCATCAATTTTACGTATTCCTCATCACTTTCAGAAGAATAATGATAGTAATAGGGATCCATAGATAAAAATTTAATACAGAGAAAGAGAGAGAAGATCGAAAAAAATCCAAAAAAAAATTGACGGTTTCTAGGGTTCTTGAAGAGTGAATTGAATAGATCGAAGCTCATAACAACGGCGCATAATGGATTGAATAAGTAAATTCTCCATAAATTGGAAGGGAGAAGATCGAAATGGTGAGGATCAAAGTTTTAGGGTTCTTGAAATTGAAGAACCGAGACTAGATGTTACTAGATTTTGGGGATTTAATTTCTGTAAATTGGGGGGGGGGGCGATAAGGAAACTACTCATCTAATTTTCTTTTTAAAAGGTACAGGTAATGGGGAGATAGGTGGGTAGATTTAATAATGGTTGGAAGATTAATAAATGGGAGGGAATGGTTAGTAGGTGAATTATTAATATTGGAATTTAATAGTAAGGGCAAAAAGGTAATTTTATGCAATGAAATCATACCCAAAAAGGAAATGGTGCAACTATTATGACATTTCCGAAAAAGGAATACGGTGCAACTATTTTGAAATGGAGGAAGTATATGTTAATTATACTTTTAAATTAAAATTCAAATTTAAACTAATAGGTAAAATTTGGCAACACTGAATTCCTTAATTCTAAGACCTTGCAAAAGATTATATGTAATTGTAGTATATAAATTTATTAACGAATCTCAATTAGTACCAACATATGAAACCCATGCAAAAATAAAAAATAACCATATGCAAAAATAATTATTTTAAGCACTTTTGAAAGATTATACTTTTATGTATATCTATGCATATTTTTTCTAATTTGTTAGTCGTTCTAATATATTATTTAGAAGATTTATTTCTACGTATATATTGCTTGTTTGTTGTTAAAAAAATTGGATTTATAAATGACATGTACAACTATAATCATTTTTTTTTCCAGTTTTTTCACCATATACTCCTTGACAATTGTTTTTACACCATATACCCTTTCAAGTTCCCAAATTCCCCCATATACCCTTCACTTTTCGAAAAATACGCCCACTTACCCTTAATGACTAACGATGTTAATGTCCATTAGTCATTAACTCCTAATCCCCTCCTAACCCAAGTTAACTAACCTAAACCCTAACCCTCTCTAGCCTAATTAATCCTAAACCCTACTCTAATCTCCCCTTAACCCTAATTAACCATAAACCTACCCTAACCACCCACCCACCACCCCTCCCTCCATCCCTACCCCACTCCTTCCCCGACCCCAGCCGCAACCCCCATCCATTTTCCCCCGGCAACCCCACCCCACCCCCTCCGATCCCCTTTGCCCGGAAAACCCCACCCCCTTCTCCGCTCCCGCACAACCACCACACCCTGAACCCAACGCCACCACACCAACGAGAAACGCCACCACACCACCCCTGAAACTCCCCCATACCACAGCAAGTCGAAGGACAAAAACAGAGACTGGCGATCCCCCTTCCCACATCCCTCTCCCCTTCGAAAAATAGAGACCGGCAAACGAAACAGAGGCGACTTTCAAAAATAAGAGGTGCGTTTTTCGGCGAAACAGAGGAGAGAATCCGGTGGGGTGGGGTCCGAAAATTAGTGGTGGTGGGGGCAAAAATCCGATGGGGTGGGGTCACAAGTGCGAAAATCTTTTGGGGTGGGGGGTAGCGGTGCAGCGGTGGGGGTGGTGGGCTGGCGAGGTTGCGGCTGGTGGTGACGGGGGTGATGGGCTGGTGGGGTTGGGGTTGTTGGAGTGGTGGGCTGGTGGGATTTTAGGTTTAGTTAGGCTTTTAGGGTTTATTATTATTTTTAAGGTTATTAAGGATTTAAGATAGTTAATTAGGATTAGGAGAGGATAGGGCCTAATGACTAACGGAAGGGTAACACGGTTAGTCAAAATGATAAGTTGATGTATTTTTCTAAAAGTGAGGGGTATATGATGTGGAAAGTTGAAAGGGTATACGGTGCAAAAAAAAATTGTTAGAGGTAAATGGTGAAAAAACCTTTAATTTTTTAATGTACCATTAATCGAAATAATTCTAACTGAAATTGCATGATCTCTCCCTTAGATGCCCAAAACTATAAGTTCGTATTGCGGACTCGGGGTTGTCGATCTTTGTATTAGCTTTTTTTTTCTTGAAAAAAAGTGTCATTGCATTAGCTTTTGCGCTATGGCTAAGCCTTGGTTATTTATGTTTTTGGCTTATTAGTGTATTAGTATTGTTTATAGAACCCGTATGCAAACAATGTCACTTGTCAGGTTGGAGTATAATTGTGTGTGACTTACCATGCCCGTGTAATGTAGGCAATATCTTGTATATATTTTTTTTTAATACTTTTAGATCGTAAGAAAAAGCATTATACTGAGTTGTAATCTATCAAATGTCAATTTAGTCCAAAATTAGTAGGAATGACTTTTTGATAAACTGGGAGTAGGTTTTCTTTTCATTTTAGTTTTCCAATACGTTGAGATGTGGTTAGAATCCTTCTCGTCGCCGATATCAAAAAATGGAAAAAAATATATGCTATAAAATATATATATATTTTTTCTAAGGCTGATAGTAAACAATTAAAACCATTACCAATATATTTTCTCATAATGAAATTAATTTAAAAGAAGGCATATTTTTCCTCATATATACAATACTTTGCAAGTTATGATATGTTTTATTTCATTTGTTTATTTATTAACATAAAGTTTAAATGGCAGGGATTTGAATGAAACGGAAAATACTGGGTGACCAAGTTAAGGCCATATGTTCAAACCTTCCTTCAAGAAGCAAACAAATTGTTCGATTTGTCGATGTTCATACTAGGAGATCGGGTATCTGCAAGGAAGATGCTTGACATACTTAATCCTAAGGAGATGTATTATGCACATTCGCAAGTGCTTCCAAGAGAAGACTGTGTGACAATATTAAAAAAAGGGCTAGATCTTGCATCGTTGCATGAAAGAGTTCTTTTAATAGTTGATAAAACAAAAGATGCTTGGGACAATGATACTAAAAGTGTGATTGAAATACAATCATACGACTTTTTTGATGACATATCATTAGATAACAGGTCTTTGTCGAGACGTTTGATAGATGAAAGTGAAAAGTACGGAGAATTAGCGAGACTCCGGAGAAACTTAAAGAAGATTCATGCTCAATTCTACCGCGAGGACAAGGAAGGACAATATCATGAATGTCGAGATGTAAAGGAAGCAATTGCCAAAGTAAAGAGACAATCTGAAGTGAGGTTTGAGTTTAGTAATGAACTAAAAGCCAAAGTTCGAATGGCATTAGAACTATATAATTGAGGTTGTAAATAAAAGGATTTGCCAAGAGTATTTTGTTTTTCATTATTTTACTTCTAAATTAGTTGCTACACTCCTAGGATATAATAGTATATCTTTAATTTAGTTTATTTATAATTTCTTATATGGTTAAGTAATCTATCTTGAACAAAAGATAACTAAAATATTAATTAGCTAAGTTTTGTTTCGGTAAGTAAAATCTTGAGTGATAGTACAATGTTTTTTAAAATATGGCATTAAATTTTATCTAATTCAATGCTATTAATGATCTATAAAAAAACCTATTTCATTCTTCCGTAAATTTATAACACGACATAGTTCTTTTTTTTTCTTTGAGCCACTTCAATAAAAGTCAAAATTATTTACATCATATCCTACCACGGACATAAAATTTAAGACTAAATCGACAATTATTGTATGCAAATACAAAAGGACTTGATTTTTTTTTCAGAAGATCAATTTTATTACATCTCATCAATGATTCATCAGATAGAGAACCATAAGAGGATGAACAACAATACAATTTATTATTACAAATACATTACTTATAAAACCCAAAATGGCCATTTAATAAAGCTATTTACCCTGAACAAGGAGGATCATATTCACAAACTACAAAAGGCCAACCAGCCCCACAAAGTATAGTAGCACATCCGATATATTTACTCTCCTTACAAACCACTTGTTTGTATTGCTTACACTCCTTTCCATTCTTACACACATTTGATTGTTGATCATAATTTTCCTTCTGCTGCACCCACTGGCTCACAGCATCGATGATCCTAAATGCCGCGTATCCTCCCGCCGTGTTCTCCCCATATGGTCCGCCTGACTTCATTGTGTTATCACATTTTTGCTTGACTTTATCGGCAAACTGTTGGGCGAATGACGCCAATGTTTGGTTCCATACAAGCGGAGCAACCCCAACTTGAGCACGGACCGTGTTGTGAGCTTCTAAGAACTGTTTTTGGTCATCTTCAGCATGTGATTTCAGAAAACTTGTGGAAAAAATGATACACAAAAGAGAAACGAATAGTTTCATTTTGATTGACAAAACAAATGAGGAAGTTGTGGGATGTTTGGAGAATTTTAAGGGGATTATATGTGAATGACTTGATGACTATTAATAGGGTTAAAGTTTAATTTAGTCATGTCTTTTTATATCGTTTTAATCTATTGTCTCTGAAATTTATGATTTTCATGGTTGTTAGTTATGCAAATAAAGCTTAAGTTTGGTTGGCCAAATTTGGAAATTCAACATAAAATACTTCTAAACCTACCACGTAAACAAAAGTTAAGAGTTTGGGGACTTTGCCTCACTCTATCACTAATATAAATACTTGTCCTAATTATTTCAATTTGAAATTTATGTATACAACTATACAAAAAAAAAAGATAATTCCTTTCTAAATTAATTAAGGTTTTAAAAAGTGTTTTTTTGACAATATTTCCATCGATCTCCCCGCTATTTCTTCCTCAAATATGCTTATTTGCTTACATGCTGTACGTTGCAATATGATACAAAATCTACGGTGCATATTACAATAACTTTTTATTTGAATCATATTTAAAAATATAGTACTACATCACAAAACGTCACACGTATACAAGCAATGTAGACATTATGTGGATTTGTTTAGTACTTTGTCAAGATTTTAGCACCCGTCTACGTAATCATGATGGTATGCTCAAACTGCGCAGTAGGACTACAATCATCTGTAATAGTAGTCTATTTATCAGCCCATGTAATACAATCAATGCTTCCCATCGTAAGAATTGGCTCTGCATTTAGGAAAGGGTGCCAATTAAAATTCACTGAGCAACATATTCAGTTCTCTGGTATACACAGTAACAATTCTAATAAAGCTGATCTAGAAAGATCAATGTAATCCAAAATAAGTAAAAGGCTTGTTCGACAAGCAAAAAAGGGCAAACCGGTAACAACTCCTCTCGTTACCCTCACATTGAGAGTGGATGTCTACCCTCTGTCACGAGTGGATGATCTAGGGTGCTCTAATAGAATTAACCATAAGGCTTGTTAGACAAGAAAAAAAGGGTAAACCGCTAACAACTCCTCTTGTTATCCTCACATTGAGAGTGGATGTCTACTCTCTGACACGAGTTTATCATCTCTCTACTAGAGCACCCTGTCAACTTTTCATCCACCTAACTAGACCTTGAAACAAAATTGCAAAGCATCCTTTAAATGAAATAGCCATCTAAATGGACCCTCGCAATTTAGAAAATATGCACACATTATAAAACAAAAAAACATAAGCATGCTTCAGCAAGTATATCTGCATAAAACTCAACTACACAAGATTTGTTTTTAATAATGAACCATATGGGACATCATTACTAACATCACTGAATCAGACCTCATGATATGGGTGCATGGTGGGCGTATGTTTCATGTTTGTTTATGCTTGTTTGTATCACTAGCTGCATTACAGACTGCAGGTTTCAATTTTAGTAATTATATTGATGCTCTTACCAATTGTAAACGTTAGCCTTCAACCATTTCACCTGGACGTCTATTTCCTGTCAATATAATATACAACAAAATAAGAGAGAATAATAAAGCATTGAAATTTGAGGCAGAAGACCTATTTTCACTAGCCAAACTGATTGTGCATGTAAACATTTAGGCATAGAAGTTACCATAAAATTTCTTATAATACCTTAGCAAAATGTACAAAGCGTTTCTTATTAGTAAATGAATGTGTGCACTATGTTACAAGCACTTGGCAAGGTGTTTCCCCTTTGTTCAAAAATTATAGCAAGTTAATGGCCTAAATAATAGAGTCCAGATACTCACACCTAGAGCACCCATATTCGGATTCAGAGCGTTAAGTCTCTATTGGTACTTACAGTATCATGGTGACAAAGTTATATTTGAAAATTTTTTATCTGAATAACAAAGATTAACAATAACAAATTCATAATTCACACAAATGATCCGATATTCATAAATCATAAGTCTCAAAAATATCAATGAAAATTAGATGAAATAAATAGTAAGAATAAAAACAAAAGTCCAGGCTACCAGCAAACATCCCACCCCCATTTCAACCAAACTGAATCAAATCCCTCACAATGTTCCAATTTTCGCCTTGTTACAACATGGCGAAATGTCCGCGGCAAAAAGGGGGGCTGCCACGTAAAAATTGAGATATATTCACATTAAATAATCATTTCCTAATATAGGACTTTATAAAACTAAAATGCTATAGCTACATAGCTTGCTCTTGTTAATGATCAGTACAGATAAAGCTAGCAAAATTATCATACGAATGTCTTTTGGTGTATGAAAAGCAAGGCATGCAAAATACTTACTATGATGGTATATGACGGGCTCAGATTGAAAATTTGAAATACAGTTCCAACACCATGGCCAACAAATCGGTCCACCACACCATAGTTATACTTTTCAGCATGGTCACTGTAAAGTGAAGTTGAAAAATACATTAAACAAAAACAGAAACATTGCAGCTACATATCTGTCATAAAAGAGTGAATTTAAAACACAAGACTGCACAGTATTTTTTTTTTTTTTTTCTAAATTAAAGTACAAGGAAAAATTTAGGGAATCCTTCTCTCAAGACTCAAGGTAGTTAAGACTGCACAGGTTTTACCATTCAAAACTCAAAAACATATGATTGCATTGGCCCTTAGTTTGGATATGACAACTAAATTAGCCAATTTGTGGAGAACAATAAACGAAAAGTCAGATATAAGATAGAACACTGCCCAGAAGAATGCAAACAACCTCTAAATCTGGTACCAAGGTTTTGAAAAGTAGCAACTGCACACATTAGCCTTTAGTCTTCCAGGATCAATAAGTTTTTTTTAGTGATTAATTGAGTTGGGTAAAGAAAACGATATTAGAGTAGCATCAAATCTCTATTTTGTACCTTGCATCCTTTAAGATTCTATTTTACCCATTTAAATTAGAACCAGCATTATTCAAACAATACGGATCCTTTTGGTAAATATACATGGCTGGTAAAAAAAAAAACTTTAAACTGTCAAGTCATTCATAACCATTTCCTTGTCATACTTAGGAATTGCCTCTAAAAGATTTTTATTAAATTTTTTGAAGAATAAGTAGTTGAAAAATACTACAAAGAAGTTTGTTCGCCAAGATGCTTGTAGAAAGATTAGAAAAGTAAGAGAATAGTATTGGCAATTTGACAGCTGCTGTGAGCTAACAAGATATTTTATAAATGATAAGTACTAGTTGTACCACTCTCGTACTACATAGTCTACTAAATAGACAATACAGGAATTCAAATATATATTCCAGAAATCACACATACAGTAAGTGCCCAAGAACTAATCTTTTTGAGGCGGTTTTTTCACCAGGTACCCCTGTAGTTTATCAAAATTCATGGGATATCCCTAATTTTAGAAAAATGCACCAGGTCTCCTTATTATTTTCACAAAATACATGAAATGCCCTTACTGACTAACGGTGTTAAGTTTCCGTTAGTCTTTAGGGTTAATTAACCCCTTTAATTCTAATTAACCCCTTTAATCCTAATCCTAAAACCCTAAAAGTAACCCTAACCCCCACCTAGAACCCTAACTCTAATCACCCAACCACCCCTTTCCCCACCCCACCCTTCCTCCACCCCCTGTAGCCCACCCCCCACACACACGTTGCCACCCCCCTCACCACCCCCTCCTGCACCTGCCGCAACCTCTCCCCTGCACCCTGTAGCCCACCTACCCTCGTAGCCACCCCTTTTCCCTTCTCTCATTTCGCTGCTTCCTCTTCGTGAACCATCGCATCACCACCTTCGTTGTCTCCTCGCTTGTTGCCGCCGCGAAACAACACAACACCCCCCCTCCCCTTCGATCTCCCTCCTTCGCGTGTGTTTTTTGTTTTTGGCTGAGAAGAGAGCCACAACCGCTAAGGTGGGGGAGGGAAATTCAACGGGATTCGACGGGGGGTGGGGGACTGTGACGAAAATCGACAGGGGTGGGGGAGGGAGTTCGCAGAAATCGCCGGGGATGGGGGAGGGAGTTCGACGGAAATCGATAAGATGGGGGAGGGGACTTTGACGGAAATCGACGGGGTAGGGGGGAGTTCGACGGAAATTGATAAGTTGGGGGAGGGGGCTGCGGGGGTAGGGGAGGGGAGCTGCAAGTGGTGGTGAGAGGGTGGGGCTGATGAGGGTGGGGGAGGGGTGGTGGACTGGTGGTTAGGGTTTAGGTTAGATTTAGGATTAAGGTTAGGGGTAGGTGTAAGGATTAATGTTAGGATTAAGGCTTAATTAGGATTTAAAATGATTAATTAGGGTTAATGATTAACGAAAACTTGACACCGTTAGTCTTAAGGGCATATCATGCATTTTGTAGAAATAAAAAGGGTAGCTGGTGCATTTTTTGAAAATTAGGGGTAGCACATAAATTTTGAAAAATCATAGGGGTACCTGTTAAAAAACCCTTTTTGAAGCCAATACCTGATCGTCTTTCCAAATTTTTTGAAGCTGACACCATCTTTGCATACATCTATTCCTTTCTCTAAACATTCTTCGGTTACCTAAGTGCAAAATCAGATCATTCATGCATGATTAAATATTAATGACATGATTACTGTTTATAAATAGCTAGTATGAGGTAGCTGAAGATATTCTGCCCAAAGAATATCTCAAAATTTGAGTACATATTGAAATTCTATTTTTCAAACTACATTTTTAATTTACAAAGAAAACAAAATCTCCAAATAAACCTTTGCATCCCATAGCACCTGTTTGGGCCATTAAGTTCTTAATGGGCCCTACTCATTCTTAACCTTGGCCAGCCTGGCAAAGCACCTAGTGGGTCCCACCTATCGCCAGGCATTGTGCCAGCCTAATAGGGCATTTTTTCACACATTCCAAAGCCTATAAATAGGGATCAAATCCCCATTTATTGAGGTAATGAATTTAGACAACCCACTTCACATTTACCGATTAAAGCAATTAACTGACTTGATCATCGGAGGGGAGATCCCGGATACATCCCCGGGGTAGTCTCACTCTTCTTTTTGCAGGGCCCACGTCATTCCCCGAGTAACCGGTAACCATCATCATCTATCAACTCCTAATCTCGATTCATCCCCCATCTTACAAGTTTTTACCCGAAACAAGTTGACGCCGTATGTGGGAGTATTGAACAAAAAGTCATGGCCAACACTCTGAGAACGCGACGAAGCCGAAGACCCCCGAGATCATCACACCAAAGGGGACACCGTACCTTGAGGTAGCTGACGAAATGGCGGGAGACCCTCACCAGGCTCTGTCCTTTCTTCTAGACACCAGCATATCCTTGAGAAGGTCCACCCTCGAGAGGCGACTAGTGCTGTCAACCTTGGGAACCTCGACAGAGGATAGTCTTGCCTCGAGTCGAGCCCCCTCGATTTGAACAACCAAGTCCTAACCATGTCACCTAGCAATACCTCCAACAGCTCGCAGATCGCCTTAGTGATAATCTGGAGCAAAGCCTCAGGGTAGTCAAGCTGAACTTTCAGAATGGAGAGGAGCGCACATCAACTTGGCCCCCATCCTTCGATTAATCCTGGGACAGCCTTGGCGAGGCCATCTCGACAGCTGACCCCAGATTATCGCACTCGATCCCTCGAACTCTACTCGAGCTCCTCAAGTATCCGCTCGAGCTTCTCCTAATAGAGGGGACGCGAGGCACGTCATCAATGAACTCCACCTCACGAATGATATGTGGGATGCCCGGGAGGTCCTGAATAAAGGACGGGCACGGACGAAGGAAGGAGAAATTCCCTCAAACCCTAGCCGGGAACAGAGGGAATCTCGACAGCAAAAGAGGGACAGCAGGGAAAGCGAACAAGGGTCGAGCAGCTTAGAGCCTACCGAAGAGTTTGAAGCCCAAATAGGCAATTTAGGTTTCATCACCCCTTTTAGTGAGGGAATTATGCGGACCACCAACCCTCGTAAAGTGAAAGGAAAGCGAACAAGGGTCGAGCAGCTCTGAGCCTACCAAAGAGTTTGAAGCCCAAATAGCACTAGTGGAAAAAAGTGCATGTGCTACTTGTCAAGTGCTTCGGTTGAATGATCAACCCAAGCACTTGTGAATATTTTAATATTAAAAATTCACAAGTGCACATTTACGGGGTTGGAGTTTATGCTCTTTGTCCATACCTTGCTTACTTTTAAAGCTGAATTCTCATTTTACTGTTTGCTATGAGGTCAAGTTTGTTCTAGTATGGAAAATAATACCTTACGAGAAGGTTTATTGCAAATGATTTTGGAAACTTCTATCAATTTTACTATGATTAAAAGATTTTATCAGTAAGTCACTTTATGATTCTTTCTTGTCGAATTTCAGAGTTTTTGTCACATGATTATAAAAGTGATACGAAGATGGGTGAAAGCTAATTATAGTTACATCATTATGATTAACTGAGAGGTCACTAAAAGAATTATATGCTACTGGCTGCTGCTAGCTTGCATGCTGGCAGTAGCACTGGTTTTTTTTTTTAAAAAAAATTAGCCAAGTGCTCCGGTTGATAAGAAAAACCGGAGCACTTGATTCACAAGTGCTCCGGTTTTTTCTTATCAACCAGAGCACTTGGCTAATTTTGAGCATATAATACTCACAAGTGCTCCGGTTTTTAATACAACCGGAGCACTTGTGAGTCCAAGTGCTCCGGTTTTCAACCGGAGCACTTGATAAATGCTCAAGTGCTCGTATGGCGTCTGCTACGCGTCAAATACGGAGCACTTGTACGGTTTTTAACCGGAGCACTTGACGTTTTTTCCACTAGTGTAGGCAACTTAGGTTTCATCACCCCTTTCAGTAAGGGAATTATGCGGAGCCCCAACCCTCGTAAAGTGAAGGTACCATCGATCGAGTACTACGGGGGAGGACCACCGATCTTATCGACCACTAAGCAGCGTTCAAAGCTCAAATGAGCATGTAAACGGGAAGTGAAGCTGCATGGTGCAAGTTCCTCCCTACCACCCTGAAAGGGCTCGCTCTCACTTTACAGAACTTGCCCCCGGAAGCATCTCGAACTTCGCTGCCCTCAAGGCGGCATTCAAACAAAATTTCATAGCAAGAAGGAGACATTGAAAGACAAGCATTTATCTCATCTCTATAAGGCAACGGAGAGATGAGGATCTAGCATAATACATCAAGAGGTTGAACGAAGATCTTTGAAGGTCTCCAACCTCCAGGACAATGTGGCGTTCACCGCATTAATGTCCGGGCTTTACCTCTCGAGCAGGTTCAAGCTCAAAATCGCGGAAAGCGAGGTCTCTACATTCTTTGAAGCGATGAATCTCGCTCAAAAATTCATAAAGGCCTCCGACATCTACAAAACGCACGAAGAACCTAGCTCGAATAAAAGAAAACACGAGTATGTTCCTCGAGGGGACGCCCCAAGGGACGTCCCTCGAAAAGAAAGAGATAAGAAGCCTTGACAGGACGAGAACAAGCTTGACCCTCGATACAATCTCAACATAAGAGAAATCTACCTCGACATCAAGGAGAAATACACTCTTCCAAGCCCAACCCGATCCGAACTGCTGTCAATCGCAGAGATGAGAGACTTTGGTGAGAGTACCATCATGATTGTGGCCACACTACTCATGACGGCAGAGAAGTGAAAAGAGCATCAGACAAGGTGGCCGACGAAGGAAACCTAAACTGGTATCTAAAAGACCCAAAAGAGAAGAAGAAAGAGCCTCGAAATGAGAAGGAATACCGGAGTGATAAGACTGCTCGGTACATAAACGTCATTTTTGGAGGCTACAATTCAGCTGCTTAACCAGCTGCTCTTGAAAGAAACATCTCTACACCAAGAAACAAGAGACTGACGTCGCGACCACGACTACTTTCAGGGTAGGCCGAGTGTTTTGATCGATAGTGGGAGCTCCGCGGACATCATAACAATGGACTGCCTGACAAAATAGAAATATCAGGAAGCTAACCTGACCCCCATCAACCAGCCTCTGGTTGGGTTTGGAGGATGAGGTGTTTATTATATATCGATTATTAACTCCAATCCCCTTAGTTTTGATAGTCGATTTGAGCTCTTTTAAATTCGTTTCTCGTGTGATTTGATGTGTTTAGAGTTATTTTTGTGTGTTACATATTTTGGTGCAAATTAGGCATTTGGTGCCTTTATTTAAGTTGCCAAACAAGATTGCAGTGGTCACATAGGGTCCAAATAAGATCTGGGAGATTGCACGAGTGATTTGGATAAATTACACGAAAAAAGGAATGAAAAATAACACTCGCCCGATCGACCGGGTGGTTTGGCCCGACTGGAAGAGCCACGAAACAGACTTGATAGTATGTTCAATTCACCCGGCTAACCGGGCAACCAAAAGGTCAAAACTACTTACGCACCCGATCGTGCGGATTTCCTCTTTTGTCGTAGTTCTCAATCACCGTCACCCGACCGACGGTTTTTCGGGACGGTTAGATTTGCCTTTTTTTAGCCAGATTTGTAAAAAGTATAAATAGTTTTTAGTATTTTATTAGAGGATCTTAATTTCTGCGTTTTTAGGTTTAAACACTTAGTTTTCTCTCTCTAGCTTTGTATTTACTCTTGCCTTTGAGGATTATAAAGATCGTTGATTTCGTTTTCATTGTTCTTCAATCATTCGGTATCCCTCTTTACTTTGTTTATTTTGATGAATTTTCCTATTTCCATTATTTTTATTGAGGTTTTACATGAGTAGAATCACTCAAAGATTTTATCTCAAGTCAGATGAAGAAGACCCATACAGATTTGTCCAATTAAAAAACTACATCATCAAAGTGATGTTCATGGGTGCTATAACAAGACCTATGATTACTAGTGATGGAGTGATCATATAGGATGGCAAAATTGATATTTTTCCATTTATTGAAGCTGTGGAAGCTCAAAGGTGGAGTGTGAACAGAGAGAGAGGGACTTTAGAGAACAAAGCAATAAAACACATCATAAAGGAAGTGATTAAGAACATGACCATTACAAAGTTACTACAACAATCAGAGCTAAATGGCCATCTTTTGGATGTAAATTTATTTGGATTCAGCAAGATAACGCAAGACCCCATATTTAACCAAATGATCCACAATTTCTAGAGGAAGCAACAAAGGATGGATTTGATATGCATCTAATTTCTCACCCCCCTCAATCACTTGATCTAAATTCTTTGGATTTAGGTTTTTTCAAGGCTATACAATCTCTACAACATCAAAAGCATGGACAACTTAGTGGAGAGTGTGAAACAAGCATGTGAATGTCATGATCCACGACTCATAAATTACACTTGGTTATTATTAATGTATGTGATGGTTGAGATTCTGAAGGTAAAGGGTGGAAACAACTACAAAGGTCTTCATAAAGGAAACAAGAAGCTACATAGATTGGGTCTTCTACTAACAGGAGTCACAATTCCTCTCGAGTTGGTAGATGACACAATCTCATACCTAAATGAAGGCATAGTTACTATTAGAAGGGAAGTTTGTGAAGATGTAGTCGGTTCAAATTCAGCATCTACAAGTGCTGCCATAGCATAAATGGACAGTCAGATTTCACAACATAGAGTCAGATTTCACAACATAGAGTCAGATTTCACAATATACATGCAAATCACAAAATTCTCTAACTTGAGCAAGGTAAGGCTCTCTTATTTAGTTAATTATAACTTTTATAAGTTGAGCAAGATAGGCTCATTTATTTTCTAAATCATAAATTGTTGTAACTAACTTGAGCAAGATAAGCTCATTTATTTTTTAAATCATAAATTGCTGTAACTAACTAGAGCAAGATACGCTCATTTATTTTGTAAATGATAAATAATTTAAACACTTTTTTTGTGGATAAAGTTCATGGACTTTTTTTTGTGTATAAAGTAATTAAGATCCAATATACAAAACTACTGTGGTGAAACACTCTTTATCATCAAAAATCTAGCAACAACATTTTTAAAGGCAGCTAGTAGTCAAGCAAACCAGTTCTGAAAGCAACATTTTCAAACCCAATGCAACATTTTTGTATTACCAGATGCACAATAGTAGTCAAACAAACCAATTCTCAAAGCATGAAGCCACAATTACTACAAAATGTCTAACAACATTCACATCCATTTTTTCCATATTCTGGGACTCACAAATTACTATCCCAAATAATTTTGCTCACAACATTATACAACAATATAAAGTTTCCAACAAAACCATGTCAAAAACAACCAAAATAATCCCAAAATCATGAGCAACTTTCTACTAAAACTGAAACTAACAGATAGATGCTTATCGAGTTGAACATTCTGGCCAATTATTAGGGGCTTGCGTTTCATCTGAGTCGTATCCAATTTTCGGTGAAGATGGTGGTGGTGGATATTCGGTTGGAGAGGAGGGACGAAAATACCTTGTCCTCTTGTTACTAGTGTCTTTTTCATACTCAGGTGTATCCGGGGCTACTTCACCCATGAAACCCACTCTAGTTGGTAGTGTTTTTGGGACAATCTCTTCAGCATTGCCGCTACTTTCGTCTTCGCCATCAGATCTCCAATTATCATAATCGAAGTTTTTCTCTCAAATCATAAAAATCATTATCTTCATGAGAAAGATCAAAGTCGTCCTCCTCTTTGAAGCTAGATCGATGTCGCATAGGGTGCTTCAACTTCATCAATTTTACGTATTCCTCATCACTTTCAGAAGAATAATGATAGTAATAGGGATCCATAGATAAAAATTTAATACAGAGAAAGAGAGAGAAGATCGAAAAAAATCCAAAAAAAAAATTGACGGTTTCTAGGGTTCTTGAAGAGTGAATTGAATAGATCGAAGCTCATAACAACGGCGCATAATGGATTGAATAAGTAAATTCTCCATAAATTGGAAGGGAGAAGATCGAAATGGTGAGGATCAAAGTTTTAGGGTTCTTAAAATTGAAGAACCGAGACTAGATGTTACTAGATTTTGGGGATTTGATTTCAGTAAATTGGGGGGGGGGGGGATAAGGAAACTACTCATCTAATTTTCTTTTTAAAAGGTACAGGTAATGGGGAGATAGGTGGGTAGATTTAATAATGGTTGGAAGATTAATAAATGGGAGGGAATGGTTAGTAGGTGAATAATTAATATTGGAAGTTAATAGTAAGGGCAAAAAGGTAATTTTATGCAATGAAATCTTACCAAAAAAGGAAATGGTGCAACTATTATGACATTTCGAAAAAGGAATACGTGCAACTATTTTGAAATGGAGGAAGTATATGTTAATTATACTTTTAAATTAAATTCAAATTTAAACTAATAGGTAAAATTTGGCAACACTGAATTCCTTAATTCTAAGACCTTGCAAAAGATTATATGTAATTGTAGTATATAATTTTATTAACAAATCTCAATTAGTACCAACATATCAAACCCATGCAAAAATAAAAAATAACCATATGCAAAAATAATTATTTTAAGCACTTTTGAAAGATTATACTTTTATATATATCTATGCATATTTTTTCTAATTTGTTAGTCGTTCTAATATATTATTTAGAAGATTTATTTCTACGTATATATTGCTTGTTTTTTGTTAAAAAAATTGGATTTATAAATGACATGTACAACTATAATCATTTTTTTTTCCAGTTTTTTCACCATATACTCCTGACAATTGTTTTTACACCATATACCCTTTCAAGTTCCCAAATTCCACCATATGCCCTTCACTTTTCGAAAAATATGCCCACTTACCCTTAATGACTAACGACGTTAATGTCCATTAGTCATTAACTCCTAATCCCTCTAACCCAAGTTAACTAACCTAAACCCTAACCCTCTCTAGCCTAATTAATCCTAAACCCTACTCTGATATCCCCTTAACCCTAATTAACCATAAACCTACCCTAACCACCCACCCACCACCCCTCCCTCCATCCCTACCCCACTCCTTCCCCCACCCCAGCCGCAACCCCCTTCCCTTTTCCCCCGGCAACCCCACTCCACCCCCTCCGATCCCCTTTGCCCGGAAACCCCACCCCCTTCTCCGCTCCCGCGCAACCACCACACCCTGAACCCAACGCCACCACACCAACGAGAAACGCCACCACACCACCCCTAAAGCTCCCCCATACACAAAGTCGAAGGACAAAAACAGAGACTGGCAATCCCCCTTCCCACATCCCTCTCCCATTCGAAAAATAGAGACCGGCAAACGAAATAGAGGAGACTTTCAAAAATAAGAGGTGCGTTTCGGCGAAATAGAGGAGAGAATCCGATGGGGTGGGGTCCGAAAATTAGTGGGTGGTGGGGGCGAAAATCCGATGGGGTGGGGTCACAAGTGCGAAAATCTTGTCGGGTGGTGGGTGGCGGTGCAGCGGTGGGGGTGGTGGGCTGGCGAGGTTGCGGCTGGTGGTGACGGGGGTGATGGGCTGGTGGGGTTGGGGTTGTTGGGTTGGTGGGCTGGTGGGATGGTGGGCTTTTAGGTTTAGTTAGGCATTTAGGGTTTATTATTATTTTTAAGGTTATTTAGGATTTAAGATAGTTAATTAGGATTAGGAGAGGATAGGGCCTAATGACTAACGGAAGTGTAACACGGATAGTCAAAAGGGTAAGTTGATGTATTTTTCTAAAAGTGAGGGGTATATGATGTGGAAAGTTGAAAGGGTATACGGTGCAAAAAAAAATTGTCAGAGGTAAATGGTGAAAAAACCGTTAATTTTTTAATGTACCATTAATCGAAATAATTCTAACTGAAGTTGCATGATCTCTCCCTTAGATGCCCAAAACTATAAGTTAGTATTGCGGACTCGGGGTTGTCGGTCTTTGTATTAGTTTTTTTTTTCTTGAAAAAAAGTGTCATTGCATTAGCTTTTGCGCTATGGCTAAGCCTTGGTTATTTATGTTTTTTGCTTATTAGTGTATTAGTATTGTTTATAGAACCCGTATGCAAACAATGTCACTTGTCAGGTTGGAGTATAATTGTGTGTGACTTACCATGTCCGTGTAATGTAGGCAATATCTTGTATTTTTTTTTTTTTTAATACTTTTAGATCGTAAGAAAAAGCATTATACTGAGTTGTAATCTATCAAATGTCAATTTAGTCCAAAATTAGTAGGAATGGCTTTTTGATAAACTGGGAGTAGGTATTCTTTTCATTTTAGTTTTCCAATACGTTGAGATGTGGTTAGAATCCTTCTCGTCGCCGATATCAAAAAATGGAAAAAAATATATGCTATAAAATATATATTTTTTTTTCTAAGGCTGATAGTAAACAAGTAAAACCATTACAAATATATTTTCTCATAATGAAATTAATTTAAAAGAAGGCATATTTTTCCTCATATATACAATACTTTGCAAGTTATGATATGTTTTATTTCATTTGTTTATTTATTAACATAAAGTTTAAATGGTAGGGATTTGAATGAAACGGAAAATACTGGGTGACCAAGTTAAGGCCATATGTTCAAACCTTCCTTCAAGAAGCAAACAAATTGTTCGATTTGTCGATGTTCATACTAGGAGATCGGGTATCTGCAAGGAAGATGCTTGACATACTTAATCCTAAGGATATGTATTATGCACATTCGCAAGTGCTTCCAAGAGAAGACTGTGTGACACTATTAAAAAAAGCGCTAGATCTTGCATCATTGCATGAAAGAGTTCTTTTAATAGTTGATAAAACAAAAGATGCTTGGGACAATGATACTAAAAGTGTGATTGAAATACAATCATACGACTTTTTTGATGACATATCATTAGATAACAGGTCTTTGTCGAGACGTTTGATAGATGAAAGTGAAAAGTACGGAGAATTAGCGAGACTCCGAGAAACTTAAAGAAGATTCATGCTCAATTCTACCGGAGGACAAGGAAGGACAATATCATGAATGTCGGATGTAAAGGAAGCAATTGCCAAAGTAAAAGAGACAATCTGAAGTGAGGTTTGAGTTTAGTAATGAACTAAAGCCAAAGTTCGAATGGCGTTAGAACTATATAATTGAGGTTGTAAATAAAAGGATTTGCCAAGAGTATTTTGTTTTTCATTATTTTACTTCTAAATTAGTTGCTACACTCCTAGGATATAATAGTAAATCTTTATTTAGTTTATTTATAATTTCTTATATGGTTAAGTAATCTATCTTGAACAAAAGATAAGTATAATATTAATTAGCTAAGTTTTGTTTCGGTAAGTAAAATCTTGAGTGATAGTACAGTGTTTTTTAAAATATGGCATTAAATTTTATCTAATTCAATGCTATTAATGATCTATAAAAAAACCTATTTCATTCTTCCGTAAATTTATAACACGACATAGTTCTTTTTTTTTTTCTTTGAGCCACTTCAATAAAAATCAAAATTATTTACATCATATCCTACCACGAACATAAAATTCAACACTAAATCGACAATTATTGTATGCAAATACAAAAGGACTTGAATTTTTTTTCAGAAAATCAATTTTATTACATCTCATCAATGATTCATCAGATAGAGAACCATAAGAGGATGAACAACAATACAATTTATTATTACAAATACATTACTTATAAAACCCAAAATAGCCATTTAATAAAGCTATTACCCTGAACAAGGAGGATCATATTCACAAACTACAAAAGGCCAACCAGCCCACAAAGTAAGTAGCACATCCGATAATTTACTCTCCTTACAAACCACTTGTTTGTATTGCTTACACTCCTTTCCATTCTTACACACATTTGATTGTTGATCATAATTTTCCTTCTGCTGCACCCACTGGCTCACAGCATCGATGATCCTAAATGCCGCGTATCCTCCCGCCGTGTTCTCCCCATATGGTCCGCCTGACTTCATTGTGTTATCACATTTTGCTTGACTTTATCGGCAAACTGTTGGGCGAATGACGCCAATGTTTGGTTCCATACAAGCGGAGCAACCCCAACTTGAGCACGGACCGTGTTGTGAGCTTCTACGAACTGTTTTTGGTCATCTTCAGCATGTGATTTCAGAAAACTTGAGGAAAAAATGATGCACAAAAGACAAACGAATAGTTTCATTTTGATTGACAAAAAAATAAGGAAGTTGTGGGATGTTGGAGAATTTCAAGGGGATTATATGTGAAATGACTTGATGACTATTAATAGGGTTAAAGTTTAATTTAGTCATGTCTTTTTATATCGTTTTAATCTATTGTCTCTGAAATTTATGATTTTCATGGTTGTTAATTATGCAAATAAAGCTTAAGTTTGGTTGGCCAAATTTGGAAATTCAACATAAAATACTTCTAAACCTACCACGTAAACAAAAGTTAAGAGTTTGGGGACTTTGCCTCACTCTATCACTAATATAAATACTTGTCCTAATTATTTCAATTTGTTAATTAAGGTTTTAAATAGTGTTTTTTGACAATATTTCCATCGAACTCCCCGCTATTTCTTCCTCAAATATGCTTATTTGCTTACATGCTGTACGTTGCAATATGATACAAAATCTACGGTGCATATTACAATAACTTTTTATTGAATCATATTTAAAAATATGTACTACATCACAAAACGTCACACGTATACAAGCAATGTAGACATTATGTGGATTTGTTTAGTACTTTGTCAAGATTTTAGCACTCGTCTACGTAATCAAGATGGTATGCTCAAACTGCGCAGTAGGACTACAGTCATCTGTAATAGTAGTCCATTTATCACCCCATGTAATACAATCAATGCTTCCCATCGTAAGAATTGGGTCTGCATTTAAGAAAGGGTGCCAATTAAAATTCACAGAGCAACATATTCAGTTCTCTGGTATACACAGTAACAATTCTAATAAAGCTGATCTAGAAAGATCAATGTAATCCAAAATAAGTAAAAGGCTTGTTCGACAAGCAAAAAAGGGCAAACCGATAACAACTCCTCTCGTTACCCTCACATTGAGAGTGGATGTCTACTCTCTGTCACGAGTGGATGTCAACTCTCTGACACGAGTGGATGATCTAGGGTGCTCTAATAGAATTAACCATAAGGCTTGTTAGACAAGAAAAAAAGGGTAAACCGCTAACAACTCCTCTTGTTATCCTCACATTGAGAGTGGATGTCTACTCTCTGACACGAGTTTATCATCTCTCTACTAGAGCACCCTGTCAACTTTTCATCCACCTAACTAGACCTTGAAACAAAATTGCAAAGCATCCTTTAAATGAAATAGCCATCTAAATGGACCCATTTGCGTCGCATAAACACGGAAACGACGCAGAAATACTATTTGCGTCGCACTCAATGAAAAGTGCGACGCACAACATGGGTCCAGATCATAAAAAGAAAATTTGCGTCAAACAGTTTGAAGCACGCGACGCAAATGATCAAACAATGTGCGTCGCACGTGCCCAAGTGTGCGACGCAAATTATTATTTTGCATCGGACCCGAAGCCCATGCGACGCACATTAATTGGGCCGCCCTCTTAACCTAAAACTTCACTCTATCTCTTAACCTAAAAATTCAATCAGTTGGACGCACATCTTCCAGCCGCTTCTTTCTCTCTCTCCCTCTCTCTCTCTCTTTCTCTCCCCCTCTCTCTCTCTCACTGGAAGTTCGTTCGCTTCAGTTTTACAAGTTCGTTCGCTTCAGTTTTAGAAGTTCGTTCGAAGTAGATCATCGAAAGCACCGATGAAATCACCGATGAAGTTCGTTCGAAGTTCGTTCGCATTTCATTTTTTCTTTGCCACCGATGGAAATAGATCATCTCATCATCGAAAGCACCGATGAAATCGATCAGGTTTCTTTCTTTTTCTTTATTTTTCTTTGTTTAATCGTTTCATTTCGTGTTTTCAGATCTTAAAATTTCGTTTATTTTTCAGATCTAGTCCGATGAAGGTTCTTCCACCACTCGCATTTCACGTCCTCTTTATTACTCCCCTTCTGCACTTCTTCTTCCTCTGTAAGCGAGAAAAAAGATCTAATTTTTTCCTTCGTTTTTTTTCATTTTTACATTGTTTAGATCTAATTTTTTCATTTTTTCATTGTCTTCGAGTTTTATACTTCTGAAATTATTTTCTTCTGTTATTTTACTTTTTAGATCTGATTTTTTATTGACTTGTTTTTTCTTACTTTCATTTGCAGATTTGTTTTTTTGGTTTCTCTGGAAGTTTTCTTCGTCAGAAATCGAAGGAAATTGATAGAATTTTGCGTCTTTCTACTCTGGATCTCTGATTTTTTATATTATTTTGTGTTCGAGTTGTAAATTATAGAATTTTGGTGGTTTAATGTATTGTGTTGGACTTGTAAATTATAAAATTATTGAATTTTGCGTCTTTCTGAAATTTCTACTCTACTCTAGATCTGCGTTTCGATTTCAATCTTCTACTCTTCTACTGTTCGAGAATCATCTTTGCAGTATATTGTAGGTCTAAAAAAATTTTTTTTTTTATTAAAATAGTAATTTGCGTCGCACATAGCCCGAGGTGCGACGCAAATCACTAATGTGCGTCGCACCCTAGGCAATGTGCGACGCACATTACCCTCTGCACTACTCTAAATTGGGCTGAGATAGCCATCTGCGTCGCACCGTATACGAGTGCGACGCAAATAGCTGAACCATCTGCGTCGTTTCCGCATACGACGCAGATCGTTTCCGAGTCATTTGCGTCGAGGGCTTTGGCGTCGCACCACAGTCCGACGCAAATAGGCGCCTCACATCCGACGCAAATTGCCTTTTTTGTACTAGTGGCACCCTGTCAACTTTTCATCATCCTAACTAGACCTTGAAGCAAAATTGCAAAGCATCCATTAAATGAAATAGCCATCTAAATGGACCCTCGCAATTCAGAAAATATGCACACATTATAAAACAAATAAACATAAGCATGCTTCAGAACGTATATCTGCATAAAACTCAACTACACAAGATTTTTTTTAATAATGAACCATATGGGACATCATTACTAACATCACTCAATCAGACCTCATGATATGGGTGCATGGTGGGCGTATGTTTCATGTTTGTTTATGCTTGTTTGTATCACTAGCTGCATTACAGACTGCAGGTTTCAATTTTAGTAATTATATTGATGCTCTTACCAATTGTAAACGTTAGCCTTCAACCATTTCACCTGGACGTCTATTTCCTGTCAATATAATATACAACAAAATAAGAGAGAACAATGAAGCATTGAAATTTGAGGCAGAAGACCTATTTTCACTAGCCAAACTGATTGTGCATGTAAACATAAAGGCATAGAAGTTACCATAAAATTTCTTTTAATACCTTAGCAAAATGTACAAAGCGTTTCTTATTAGTAAATGAATGTGTGCACTATGTTACAAGCACTTGGCAAGGCGTTTCCCCTTTGTTCAAAAATTATAACAAGTTAATGGCCTAAATAATAGAGTCCAGATACTCACACCTAGAGCACCCATATTCGGATTCAGAGCGTTAAGTCTCTATTGGTACTTACAGTATCATGGTGACAAAGTTATATTTGAAATTTTTTTATCCGAATAACAAAGATTAACAATAACAAATTCATAATTCACACAAATGATCCGATATTCATAAATCATAAGTCTCAAAAATATCAATGAAAATTAGATGAAATAAATAGTAAGAATAAAAACAAAAGTCCAGGCTACCAGCAAACATCCCACCCCAATTTCAACCAAACTGAATCAAATCCCTCACAATGTTCCAATTTTCGCCTTGTTACAACATGGCGAAATGTCCGCGGCAGAAAGGGGGGCTGCCACGTAAAAATTGAGATATATTCACATTAAATAATCATTTCCTAATATAGGACTTTATAAAACTAAAATGCTATAGCTACATAGCTTGCTCTTGTTAATGATCAGTACAGATAAAGCTAGCAAAATTATCATACGAATGTCTTTTGGTGTATGAAAAGCAAGGCATGCAAAATACTTACTATGATGGTATATGACGGGCTCAGATTGAAATACAGTTCCAACACCATGGCCAACAAATCGGTCCACCACACCATAGTTATACTTTTCAGCATGGTCACTGTAAAGTGAAGTTGAAAAATACATTAAACAAAAACAGAAACATTGCAGCTACATATCTGTCATAAAAGAGTGAATTTAAAACACAAGACTGCACAGTATTTTTTTTTTTTTTCTAAATTAAAGTACAAGGAAAAATTTAGGGAATCCTTCTCTCAAGACTCAAGGTAGTTAAGACTGCACAGGTTTTACCATTCAAAACTCAAAAACATATGATTGCATTGGCCCTTAGTTTGGATATGACAACTAAATTAGCCAATTTGTGGAGAACAGTAAACGAAAAGTCAGATATAAGATAGAACACTGCCCAGTAGAATGCAAACAACCTCTAAATCTGGTACCAAGGTTTTGAAAAGTAGCAACTGCACACATTAGCCTTTAGTCTTCCAGGATCAATAAGTTTTTTTTAGTGATTAATTGAGTTGGGTAAAGAAAACGATATTAGAGTAGCATCAAATCTCTATTTTGTACCTTGCATCCTTTAAGATTCTATTTTGCCCATTAAATTAGAACCAGCATTATTCAAACAATACGGATCCTTTTGGTAAATATACATGGCTGGTAAAAAAAAACTTTAAACTGTCAAGTCATTCATAACCATTTCCTTGTCATACTTAGGAATTGCCTCTAAAAGATTTAAATTATATTTTTTGAAGAATAAGTAGTTGAAAAATACTACAAAGAAGTTTGTTCGCCAAGATGCTTGTAGAAAGATTAGAAAAGTAAGAGAATAGTATTGGCAACTTGACAGCTGCTGTGAGCTAACAAGATATTTTATAAATGATAAGTACTAGTTGTACCACTCTCGTACTACATAGTCTACTAAATAGACAATACAGGAATTCAAATATATATTCCAGAAATCACACATATAGTAAGTGCCCAAGAACTAATCTTTTTGAAGCGGTTTTTTCACCAGGTACCCCTGTACTTTATCAAAATTCATGGGATACCCCTAATTTTAGAAAAATGCATCAGGTCTCCTTATTATTTTCACAAAATACATGAAATGCCCTTACTGACTAACGGTGTTAAGTTTCCGTTAGTCATTAGGGTTAGTTAACCCCTTTAATTCTAATTAACCCCTTTAATCCTAATCCTAAAATCCTAAAAGTAACCCTAACCCCCACCTAGAACCCTAACTCTAATCACCCAACCACCCCTTTCCCCACCCCACCCTTCCTCCACCCCCTGCAGCCCACCCCCCACACACACGTTGCCACCCCCCTCGCCACCCCCTCCTGCACCTGCCGCAACCTCTCCCCTGCACCCTGTAGCCCACCTACCCTCGTAGCCACCCCTTTTCCCTTCTCTCATTTCGCTGCTTCCTCTTCGTGAACCATCGCATCACCACCTTCGTTGTCTCCTCGCTTGTTGCCGCCGCGAAACAACACAACACCCCCCCTCCCCTTCGATCTCCCTCCTTCGCGTGTGTTTTTTGTTTTTGGCTGAGAAGAGAGCCACAACCGCTAAGGTGGGGGAGGGAAATTCAACGGGATTCGACGGGGGGGGGACTGTGACGAAAATCGACAGGGGTGGGGAGGGAGTTCGCAGAAATCGCCGGGGATGGGGGAGGGAGTTCGACGGAAATCGATAAGATGGGGGAGGGACTTTGACGGAAATCGACGGGGTAGGGGGAGTTCGACGGAAATTGATAAGTTGGGGAGGGGGCTGCGGGGGTAGGGGAGGGGAGCTGCAAGTGGTGGTGAGAGGGTGGGGCCGATGAGGGTGGGGGAGGGGTGGTGGACTGGTGGTTAGGGTTTAGGTTAGATTTAAGATTAAGGTTAGGGGTAGGTGTAAGGATTAGGGTTAGGATTAAGGCTTAATTAGGCTTTAAAATGATTAATTAGGGTTAATGATTAACGGAAACTTGACACTGTTAGTCTTAAGGGCATATCATGCATTTTGTAGAAATAAAAAGGGTAGCTGGTGCATTTTTTGAAAATTAGGGGAAGCACATAAATTTTGAAAAACCATAGGGGTAGCTGTTAAAAAACCCTTTTTGAAGCCAATACCTGATTGTCTTTCCAAATTTTTTGAAGCTGACACCATCTTTGCATACATCTATTCCTTTCTCTAAACATTCTTCGGTTACCTAAGTGCAAAATCAGATCATTCATGCATGATTACTGTTTATAAATAGCTAGTATAAGGTAGCTGAAGATATTTTGCCGAAAGAATATCTCAAAATTTGAGTAAATATTGAAATTCTATTTTTCAAACTACATTTTTAATTTACAAAGAAAACAAAATCTCCAAATAAACCTTTGCATCCCATAGCACCTGTTTGGGCCATTAAGTTCTTAATGGGCCCTACTCATTCTCAAACCTTGTGCCAGCCTGGCAAAGCACCTAGTGGGTCCCACCTATCGCCAGGCATTGTGCCAGCCTAATAGGGCATCTTTTCACACATTCCAAAGCCTATAAATAGGGATCAAATCCCCATTTATTGAGGTAATGAATTTAGACAACCCACTTCACATTTACAGATTAAAGCAATTAACTGACTTGATCATCGGAGGGGAGATCCCGGATACATCCCCGGGGTAGTCTCACTCTTCTTTTTGCAGGGCCCACGTCATTTCCCGAGTAACCGGTAACCATCATCAGCCATCAACTCCTAATCTCGATTCATCCCCCATCTTACATGTTTTTACCCGAAACAAGTTGGCGCCGTATGTGGGAGTATTGAACAAAAAGTCATGGCCAACACTCGGAGAACGCGACGAAGCCGAAGACCCCCGAGATCATCACACCAAATGGGACACCGTACCTTGAGGTAGCTGACGAAATGGCGGGAGACCATCACCAGGCTCTGTCCTTTCTTCTAGACACCAGCATATCCTTGAGAAGGTCCACCCTCGAGAGGCGACTAGTGCTGTAAACCTTGGGAACCTCGACAGAGGATAGTCTTGCCTCGAGTCGAGCCCCCTCGATTTGAACAACCAAGTCCTAACCATGTCACCTAGCAATACCTCCAACAGCTCGCAGATCGCCTCGGTGATAATCTGGAGCAAAACCTTAGGGTAGTCAAGCTGAACTTTCAGAATGGAGAGGAGCGCACATCAACTTGGCCCCCATCCTTCGATTAATCCCGGGACAGCCTTGGCGAGGCCATCTCGACAGCTGACGCCAGATTATCGCACTCGATCCCTCGAACTCTACTCGAGCTCCTCAAGTATCCGCTCGAGATTCTCCTAATAGACGGGACGCGAGGCACGTCATCAACGAACACCACCTCACGAATGATATGTGGGACGCCCGGGAGGTCCTGAATAAAGGACGGGCACAGACGAAGGAAGGAGAAATTCCCTCAAACCCTAGCCGGGAACAGAGGGAATCTCGACAGCAAAAGAGGGACAGCAGGGAAAGTGAACAACGGTCGAGCAGCTCAGAGCCTACCGAAGAGTCTGAAGCCCAAATAGGCAATTTAGGCTTCATTACCCCTTTCAGTGAGGGAATTATGCGGACCACCAACCCTCGTAAAGTGAAAGGAAAGCAAACAAGGGTCGAGCAGCTCTGAGCCTACCAAAGAGTTTGAAGCCCAAATAGCACTAGTGGAAAAAACTGCATGTGCTACTTGTCAAGTGCTTCGGTTGAATAATCAACCCAAGCACTTGTGAATATTTTAATATTAAAAATTCACAAGTACACATTTACGGGGTTGGAGTTTATGCTCTTTGTCCATACCTTGCTTACTTTTAAAGCTGAATTCTCATTTTACTGTTTGCTATGAGGTCAAGTTTGTTCTAGTGTGGAAAATAATACCTTACGAGAAGGTTTATTGCAAATGATTTTGGAAACTTCTATCAATTTTACTATGATTAAAAGATTTTATCAGTAAGTCACTTTATGATTCTTTCTTGTCGAATTTCAGAGTTTTTGTCACATGATTGTAAAAGTGATGCGAAGATGGGTGAAAGCTAATTATAGTTACATCATTATGATTAACTGAGAGGTCAATAAAAGAATTATATGCTACTGGCTGCTGCTAGCTTGCATGCGGGCAGTAGCACTGGTTTTTTTTTAAAAAAAAAAAATTAGCCAAGTGCTCCGGTTGATAAGAAAAACCGGAGCACTTGATTCACAAGTGCTCCGGTTTTTTCTTATCAACCAGAGCACTTGGCTAATTTTGAGCATATAATACTCACAAGTGCTTCGGTTTTTAATACAACCGGAGCACTTGTGAGTCCAAGTGCTCTGGTTTTCAATCGGAGCACTTGATAAATGCTCAAGTGCTCGTATGGCGTCTGTTACGCGTCAAATACGGAGCACTTGTACGGTTTTTAACCGGAGCACTTGACGTTTTTTCCACTAGTGTAGGCAACTTAGGTTTCATCACCCCTTTCAGTGAGGGAATTATGCGGAGCCCCAACCCTCGTAAAGTGAAGGTACCATCGATCGAGTACTACGGGAGAGGACCACCGATCTTATCGACCACTAAGTAGCGTTCAAAGCTCAAATGAGCATGTAAACGGGAAGTGAAGCTGCATGGTGCAAGTTCCTTCCTACCACCCTGAAAGGGCTCGCTCTCACTTGGTTTACAGAACTTGCCCCCGGAAGCATCTCGAACTTTGCTGCCCTCAAGGCGGCATTCAAACAAAATTTCATAGCAAGA
Organism: Beta vulgaris subsp. vulgaris; assembly: GCF_026745355.1. Classification (NCBI taxonomy): domain Eukaryota; kingdom Viridiplantae; phylum Streptophyta; class Magnoliopsida; order Caryophyllales; family Amaranthaceae; genus Beta; species Beta vulgaris. The sequence continues at coordinate 28,136,796 of NC_079207.1, read as the reverse complement.
AGGAGACATTGAAAGACAAGTATTTATCTCATGTCTATAAGGCAACGGAGAGATGAGGATCTAGCATAATATATCAAGAGGTTGAACGAAGATCTTTGAAGGTCTCCAACCTCAAGGACAATGAGGCGTTCACCGCATTAATGTCCGGGCTTTACCTCTCGAGCAGGTTTAAGCTCAAAATTGCGAAAAGCGAGGTCTCTACATTCTTTGAAGCGATAAATCTCGCTCAAAAATTCATACAGGCCTCCGACATCTACAAAACGCACGAAGAACCTAGCTCGAATAAAAGAAAACACGAGTATGTTCCTCGAGGGGACGCCCCAAGGGACGTCCCTCGAAAAGAAAGAGATAAGAAGCCTTGACAGGACGAGAACAAGCTTGACCCTCGATACAATCTCAACATAAGAGAAATCTACCTCGACATCAAGGAGAAATACACTCTTCCCAAGCCCAACCCGATCCGAACTGCTGTCAATCGCAGAGATGAGAGACTTTGGTGAGAGTACCATCATGATTGTGGCCACACTACTCATGACGGCAGAGAAGTGAAAAGAGCATCAGACAAGGTGGCCGACGAAGGAAACCTAAACTGGTATCTAAAAGACCCAAAAGAGAAGAAAAGAGCCTCGAAATGAGAAGGAATACCGGAGTGATAAGACTGCTCGGTACATAAACGTCATTTTTGGAGGCTACAATTCAGCTGCTTAACCAGCTGCTCTTGAAAGAAACCTCTCTACACCCAGAAACAAGAGACTGACGTCGCGACCACGGCAACTTTCAGGGTAGGCCGAGTGTTTTGATCGATAGTGGGAGCTCCGCGGACATCATAACAATGGACTGCCTGACAAAATAGAAATATCAGGAAGTTGACCTGACCCCCATCAACCAGCCTCTGGTTGGGTTTGGAGGATGAGGTGTTTATTATATATCGATTATTTACTCCAATCCCCTTAGTTTTGATAGTCGATTTGAGCTCTTTTAAGCTTGTTTCTCGTGTGATTTGATGTGTTTAGAGTTATTTTTGGGTGTTACATATTTTTGTGCATATTAGGCATTTGGTGCCTTTATTTAAGTTGCAAAACAAGATTCCAGTGGTCACATAGGGTCCAAATAAGATCTGGGAGATTGCACGAGTGACCTGATAGTATGTTCAATTCACCCGGCTAACCGGGCAACCAAAAGGTCAAAACTATTTACGCACCCGATCGGGCGGATTTCCTCTTTTGTCGTAGTTCTCAATCACCGTCGCCCGACCGACAGTTTTTCGGGACGGTTAGATTTGCCTTTTTTAGCCAGATTTGTAAAAAGTATAAATAGTTTTTAGTATTTTTTATTAGAGGATCTTAATTTCTGCGTTTTTAGGTTTCAACATTTAGTTTTCTCTCTCTAGCTTTGTATTTACTCTTGCCTTTGAGGATTATAAAGATCGTTGATTTCGTTTTCATTGTTCTTCAATCATTCGGTATCCCTCTTTACTTTGTTTATTTTGATGAATTTTCCTATTTCCATTATTTTTATTGAGTTTATTATTATCATGAGTGAGTAGCCTTTTTCTAGGGCTCAGAGAGGGAAGCCATGTTTATACCTTTTTTTTTATTGTGGTTTAAAGTTCTTCGATATTTAGATTGAATTAGACTAATTATTATTGATTTATTATGCTTGTTTTATTCTTGTAATTGCACAATATCATGAGTTATATTTAGCTAATAGGATTTTATTTATTAGATGCTTGTTATTCGAACCTCAATCCAAGGATTGTTGAACTATATTGTAGTGATTAAATTGGTATAAGCATGGTGGGCCGATTAATTGCCCTAGGTTTTTAATTATTTGATAAACTTACATCCTTTTGTATTCTAGTTTATTTTAGTTTAGTTATTAATTCTTCAATCAATTTCCTCTTTTGAAGTAGTTAAATAATTGAGCATAAATTTATAGAACTCCACTCCTTGTGGATTGACTTGTATTTGCCATTTTCGACTAAATAGACATCGTGCACTTGCGGTATATTTTAAAAACCCATCAAGTTTTTGGCGCCGTTGCCGGAGAGACGGTTAGTTTCTATGGATTTCTGATTGATTATTTGAACTATTTTCGTTGTCTGATTGGAACTTCAAGTTCCAATTGAGGCAATCTCACTGCACATTTTTCTTTGTTACTTTTATGTCCAAGTCTAAAATAACAGGTACTCCAGCTCCAACTGATCCTAATCTTGAGAAAACCCTCCAGTAACTTAAGAAGAAACAAAAGAAGAAGAAGAAGAAGTATGTTAATTAGGGAAAATCCACGGAAGAACCAACATAATCAATCATGCCTCCTAAGTCATTGAACTCTTATGGGGTACCTTCTCTTGGCAATGTTTCCACAGGCATAACATACAGGCAGCCAATTTTGAAATCAAGCCTGCCCTTATTAATATGATCCAATATAACTACTTAAGTGGGCATTCATCTAAAGAACCTGCAAATCATTTACAACAGTTTCAAGGGGTCACTCCTATTCAATTGAAGGTCATGATATTTGAGGTTTCTTTGAAAGACAAAGCTAAAAAATGGTTGAATGATGTTACAGCAACTGAATGGAGTGTTATTTCTGAAGCATTCCTGAAAGAGTATTATCCTCCTACCAAGACAGCAGAAATAAGACGGAATAGGTTCAAGGACCTGCAGAGAGAATGCCCACAACTTAACAGCGAATGATCATAGTTTTTCCAGGACTATTACAAAGAAAAAGTTGGATGCTGATGCATATGCCTTATTGTCTTCACAAGTAGCCCAGTTGATCATGAAGATGGATTCACTTAAATCATCACAGTCTAATACTCCTCCTATGAGTATTAATGTTATGTCTTCCATGGCTCCTATTACCTCTTCTTACTGTGAGATGTGTGGTGTTCAGGGCCACTTTGGTCATGATTGTTGCAACAATCAACCTGAACCGAATCAGATGGAGCGAGCATGTAAATGCTTTTCAGCAGAGACCTCCACACAACCCATATTCTAACACATTCAACCCAGGTTGGAAGGATCACCTTAATTTTTCTTACAAAAAACAACAATCTTTAGAATCCTCAACCTCCACCATAATCTTCCTACCAACCATCTCATCAAAACCCAGCACAACATGCTGCTAGACAACAATATTACCAAGGGGCTCCTCAGAACCCCCTCCTGGTTTCAATAGGCCTTCACACCAAGGCTATCAGCAGCAAGCTTCTCAGAATGCCAGCTCTCAAGAGCCTACTATGTATGATCTAATGAAAATGATTGTTTTTATGCAGAAAAATAACGTGGAGAGCATCAAGGAGTTGAAGAACACTACCAAACACTTGGAGACTCAACTTGCACAGGTGGCCGGAAATAATGCACAAAGGCAACCAGGTGATCTGCCGGGGCAAATAATTCCCAAAGAAACTGCTAATGTCGTCACTCTTCGAAGCGGTACACAGTATGATGCCCCACCTATGCCTATCGATGATTCACCACCTCCAATTCAGAATGATGTAGTGGATGAAAATGAAGGTGAGGATAGCTCCAAAACTGAAGTTGAGCACAGGAAAGTAGATGAAGCTGAGAAACACAAGGGGAAGGTTACTGATTCTCCTACTCCACCACTATCTTTCCCCCATAGGATGCAAAAATCAAAGGTCGATCAACAACTTGGTAAGTTCATGTATATGGTCAAAAATCATGAGGTAACAGTTCCTTTCACTAATTTAATTTCTCAAGTACCTATGTATGCCATGATATGGTCATTAAAAAGAAAGATTTGGGTGGGATAGATAGAGTTGCTCTAACTGAAGAATGCAATGTTCTTATGCAAAATAAAATTCCAACAAACTAAAAGATCCTGGTAGTTTTTACATCCCTTGTCATATGGGTGGTTTGTTTATAGATAAGGCTTTATGTAATCTAGGTGCTAGTGTATCTATTATGCCTTTATATATATGCAATAAACTGAACTTGGGTGTTTTAAAGTGCACGCAAATTACTCTCCAGATGGCAAATCGATCTGTGAAATATCCTTTGGGTATTATAAAGGATGTACCTGTTAGAATTTGAAAATTCTACATTCTTATGGATTTTGTAGTACTTGATATGAAAGAAGATAGTCAAATTCCCATTATTTTGGGTAGACCTTTTCTGTGTAATGCAGGTGCTGTTATCGATGTAAAATCTAGCTCTCTAACTTTGAGTGTTGGTGATGAAGCAGTTACTTTTAAGCTAACCATTTCTATTAAGTCTCCTATGTTTGAGCACACATGTTGCAGGATTGATGTACTCGATGAGATTTCTGGAGTTAGTTTTCCACAATTTCTGTGAGATGATTTATTGGAGACAATTTTTTATCTGAATGATGGCCTTGACATTGATAAGGTAGCAGGCTATAAGTTAATGGAGACTATTTGCTCTACTTCCGAATCACATGTAAAGAAGTTAGAACTTAAACCTTTACCTTCTGAACTCAAATATGCATTTCTTGATGTTGATGAGGGTGATTATTGTCAGTACTAAACTCATAGATAGCCAGCTTTCATAATTTCTTTCAGTGATTCGCATGCAGCCACTCATAATTGTTGGTTTAGCTTATCATCCTCAAACTAGTGGTCAAGTTGAAGTCTCCAATCGTCAGATCAAGCGCATCTTAGAAAAGGCACGTAGTCAACTGGTCAAGGAAAGATTGGTCACAAAAATTGGATGATACTTTGTAGGCTCTGCGAACTGCTTTCAAGACACCTCTAGGAACCACCCCATATAGATTGGTCTATGGCAAAGCTTGTAATTTACAAGTTGAAATGGAGTATCTCTCAGCTTGGGCAGTTAAAGAAATTAACCTGGATTTAGAGGCTACATGTGAGGCAAGACTTCTTCAATTGAATGAGTTAGATGAGCTTCAACTAGAAGCATATGAAAACCACAAACTTTACAAGTAGCAGACAAAGAGATTTCATGATAAGATGATTATGAAGCATGAGTTTGATGTTGGTGACAAAGTTCTATTATACAACTCTACACTATGGCTCTTTCTAGGAAAGCTTAAGTCAAAATGGTTTGGACCTTTTGTTTTCCCCGATGTGAAAGCATATGGAGCTATTGAAGCGGCTAATGCGATGGGGATGAAGTTTAAAGTCAATGGTCAACGTCTGAAACTGTACCATGAGGGCGCTTTCATAGGCCAAGTGGAGGTTATGTACTTCAACACTCCTTGATTTTGAAATCTAAGATACTACGGTCGTGCGGGACCATGTAAACCAGCGCTTTGCGGGAGGATCCCCGTCTTTCTTTTCTTCTTTTCTAGTTTAGATTTTTTTTTTAAATTTTTTTTTTTAGAGAGACGAGGGAGAGTATACTGATATTTGGACGAGTTTAGCGTGTGCAGGGGGTCAATATCATAACATGGGGAAATTTTGACGAGAAAATAGCTAGAAATACAACCGCCTAGTAATCCGAGCGAGCTCGCCCCATCGGGCGCCTTGTCGATCTCACAAAGGAATGAAAAAAAACGTAACGTAATTTTCGCCCAACCGAGCGCGCAAGCGAATTTCGCATTTTTGGTCCCTGGTCAACTGGGCGAAAATAGTTCAGATATAGCTTGGAAAATCCTCCGACCGGGCGAATGGACTTGGCTCACGAATGCTCAGCGCTGCCGAGAATACGAGAAAAAAATTCAGCCTGGTCGAACGGGCGGGTATTCCGCATAGACTTATTTGTGCGCCTCCCTTACCCTACTCTTCCCTTTTTCTTTTCTTCCTCTTTCAATCCTTATCCTCTCAAACCCTCTCTCTCGCTCTTCTCACTACCTTCATACCTAATCCTTTTTCCTACCTCTCTTCACTCACAAGTTCCATCTTCTCCTTCAAAATTTCTTCACCCTCCTCCCTTTTCTTCATCTTTCTCACACTGAATTCACAATTTTCCCATCTTTTCTTCCTCCCACTTCAATTCACTCTCTCACACAACTTTCACCATGTCAAGGCCTAACAAGAGGAGGCAAAGCACAAGAGGGGAATTAAGCAACAAATTCTACCGGGATTCAACTTTTTCCGATGTAATATTTACATCTTTAGAGCAAAAACAAAAATTTCAAAAGTTGATATTTCGAAATATAATCCCAACTCGTTTTGTTGATTCAAGTACATTGCATGCTTTGGGTATACTTGGTGTAACAGCCCGCTCTTTCGAGCTGCTAGCGAAACACACTCGACAACCATAAACTAGATTTAACTCTTAAATAAATTACTTCGCAGCGGAAAATATCCTTAAATACACCAATAATTGAACTAAAATTCCCAAATATTATACAACGAAATATCAATAACTATTCTCAAACCAACTATCTAAAATACAAGCTTAATCCTTAAGCCACTATGACACCTTGATCTTGCTCCACTTCGAATTCCGAACTCTGAATATCAAACCTGCAAATTAAGGGGAGAAATACAAAACAAACAAAATTCCAAAATGAGTGGAAAACTCGTAACCTTTAATTCAGCCCGTTAAATACATTTTATTTCTCAAATCATTTCCTTTTCATTACAACGCTAGCATAGCTCACTCTCTTAAACAATTCAGTGGCAATTACAGGCTTCGGACAAAGAACAAACACTGCCTCCAAGGTTCGTTATGGAGCCCAGCAATACTACCCCCAAGGTTCGTTATGGAGCGTAGCCGACCGTATCAGGTCAAAAGAGTAACCATCCTCCACCCATACATTGCCCACTTTCTATTTTTCATTTCATAAACTAAGCCAGCAAAACATTTTCGTATTCATAATCAATCAATGACATTCATCATCACATTCATAACTATGGCCATAGTACGAACTTAAGTATCAAAAACAGAATAAAGATCCATACACACATGGGCATGAGTAAATAATTTTACTGAACATAAAAGTTACCTCATACGCGATCCATTATGTAGCTCCGACATAAAAAGACTTTAAGAATTTCACAACTCCATCAACTCTCTTGAATTCCATAACAATCCTCCAACATTAACCTCAAAATAATAACAATAATCAATAACTAATCTAAACTAGAAATCATAATCACAACTAATTGAAAATCCTTCACAACCATAATTCCAATCACTAATTACTAAATCCTCTAAACTAACTCTACATAATCAAATAATTAGCATTAACAACTCATACTCCACCAATCCAATTACCAATCCTCATGAATAACAAAATGATTTTGTAACCTCATTAAACTATGATAACTCTAATAATAGCAACAACTCACTACCAACAACAACAACAACAACAACACACTGCCACGACCACGACATCACCACCCCAACAACAACCAACAATAAGAACAACAACAAAAAGTAGCAACAACAACAACAAAAGAACCTCACAAACAACCACCACAACAGTTCACAAACCAAGGAGACATCACAACAGGACAACAACAATAACAACAACGCTGCAACAAAAACAACAAACAACAACAGACAACAACCACAATCCCAACACCAACAACAACACCAAAGCAACAGAACAACAAACAACAGCACAACGACAACACAAACAACCACCACAACGATTTGTAAACCCCATTAAAAATACTTCCAAATAAACTAATATTCCACAATCAAATTGCTAATCAAATTAAAATATTTAAATGAAACAAAAATCCAATTCTAAGTAAACTCACTAAAATCTGATTTTCATTTTACAAATCAAAAACATGTTTGTATAGCAAAACCAGTTTCAGGCCTAACTTAATCAATCCAATCAAGTAATCACAATCTCATAATTAAAGAAAAACAAAAGTGAATTGTTTAAGGAGAGAAATCTTGTACCTCTGCTCAAATTGAGCAAGGATGAAAAACAAGAAGGAACCAAGCTTTGGCAGCGGGCCACGACGACCGACGAGGTAGGCGGCAACACAAGGTGTGGCGGCGGCGTTCATCAGCAACGAAACTCCGCAGCAGCAGCAAGCAACACGACAGGGGAAGAAAGGAAGAACGAAAGAAGAGAGAGAAAGCAGGGAACTGTAACAACGGCAGGCGACGAGGCTCCGTCGAGCAGCAAGGGGTGAGGAAAACTCCGGCAAAGCATGGAAGGAATCGCCGGCGACACGCAGGCGAGACAAAATTCGATGGTCTGGCTTTTGGGGGTTTCGGGATTTTTCACGGGGGTTTCACGAGGTTTTGAGTTTTTCAATTTGGGGGTTGGGGTTTAGAAGACACGGGAGAGAGAAAGAAGTAATAAGGGTCGGCTTGGGGTTTCATTAAACCGACAACAAGGGATGAGAGCCAATTTTGGTTTCCTAATCGGATAAATACAAATCCACAAATTTCTAACTAAACACGATATATATAAAATAATATAATAATAACTCCATAAAAAATTAATATAGCGAATATATTACAACAAGACAAATAAAAAATAATACTCCACAACTCAAATAATATAAGAATTTCCGAAACATAATGAACTTAATAAATATAATTAACTTCTAAATAAACGTCTTTAAAACAGGGCTATTACACTTGGTGACACTAAGACTTTGTTTGAGAAATTGGGATTAGGAACAATGTTTGTCATATTATTCTGGACATACATGCACCTTAAACTTGAATTTTTGAGTTCCCTAGAGGTAGGGAAAAACAATCAAGTTCTCCATTTTTGCCTCATGAATGAGGATTGAGAACTCATCTTACGCCAATTAACTGCTATTTTTGGCCTCCCCATAGCTGATGACCATCGCCCAACATATGTTTGCTAACCATCTTCATTTTCCCAATTTTTGCTACTTGCACCGATTTATGGGATTTACATTTTTTGGACGTGGTGAGCCCTACTCATGTAAAAAACAGAAGATTTTTTCTAGTGGGGAGTTATCTCTTGCCTGAGTTTGTCTATTCTTTGTGCCTCCCCTACTTGTTTGTTTCTCAGCTAAAGCAGACTGCCACTAGTTTGCCTGCCACGTTTGATGATGGTAGTGTTAGGGGGGAACCTATTATATTAGGTTGCCTCATTACCGTTATCGATGTTCTATTTGGCTATGCACCCGACATTAGCAATGCAATAGCGGGTCCTGCTGAGATTGGCATTGATTATATGATCGATACCAAGTGGATAACCACCCAGTCGGCCAATAAATTTAGGTTGTACATCGCCAAGAAGAAGTCTATCCTTCTTCATAACCATGCTTAGACTCGCCTTGAACCTGGTGTAGGTTTGTACCTACTTCCTATGCGGGGTTCGGAGCTCATTACCCGACAATCTCTGAGGAACTACCATATGCAGTCTGTTGGGGAAGCCTCTTCCTCCGCACCTATAAACCCTATGATGGCCCCCCTTACCCGCATCGAGCAGGGACAACAGTCCCTTACCTCACAGATGGGCCGCCTTGAGCTCGGCCATGCCACTATCCACACTCATCTGACCTCCCTGGAGACACGGTTGACCACCATGGAGTCCGACATGCGTCACGCCTTCTACCCCATCTATCATGACTAGTTTCACCAGGGGCTTATTGCCCATGATGTCCATGATGTCACCCAACCTTCTTGGTGTACACCACATGTACCTGAACCCACTTACCATTATGAGGAGAGTACTTTTGGCCATGCTGTTTTTGGTGCTACAGGTACTACTGGTGGTGATATGTCTGATGATGACGTGTGAGTCCTATTTCTCCCTCTTGTTGCAATGAGGTCATTGCCAAGTTCAACTTGGGGGGGGGGGGAGATTTTCTGTAAGTACACCCCTACCTTTTTACTGGTTTTTAGTGTAGTTAGTTTAGTTTCTTGCTTTTCGTAGTTTAGTTTCATTGCTTTCCTACATAGAAAAAGTAAAAAAATCAAATATTACTGAAAAAATACCAACAATGCAATTTGACTGGATTGGTTTAATTGCTTTTATGTGCCCCATGATGTTCTTTGAAAGTATGTTTGGGCTTTTTATCTGGATAGCTAAGCACTTGAGATTTTGATGTTGGAATGTGAACTTAAACTGCCTTGACCGTAAGTGAGTTTTGACGATACCGCGCTTATCTTGACTGCATGCTTAAACTGGTTAGACTGTGAGGGTTCATTCTTACCCATGGATTTATTTCTATATCCATTATGTTTCTCGTGTGTAAGTTCCTCATTAGCTGACTAATCTTGACTTTGACAACGTAGTTATTGATATCTGATGACTTGTGGCAATTACTATGATAGAGGCATTCTTTTGTCTGATTCTCGAGCGTCAAAGTAAGTTTTTTATACACTAGTAGAAAAAGGACGATTTGCGTCCCCTGATTTGCGTTGCATAGACACGGAAGTGACGCAAAAAACCTATTTGCGTCGCATGCCAAAGAGTGTTTGACGCAAAAACGAGCAATATGCGTCATACCCTCAGTAAGTGCGACGCATATTGTAGTTGTGCGTCACATTCTGCTTTGGTGCGATGCACATTCTTGACAACTATCTGCGTCGCACGTCCATAAGGTGCATTACAAATTATATCATAGGCATCGGACCCAAGCCCATGCGACCCACATCTTAGTTGGGCTCATGCGCGTCTCATTATCTCCCATCTCCCTCTCCTAAAACTCATTATCTCAAGCCAGCGCGTCTCATTATCTCCCATCTCCCTCTCCTAAAACTCCCCAACTCCCCATCTCCCTCTAACCTAAAACTCTCTCTGAAGTCTGAACGTTGCTTCTCTCTCTCTCTCTCCCTCCCTCCCTCCCTCCCTCTCTCTCTCCTTCACTCGAAGCTTCGAAAAACCCTTCGAAGATCTGACGAAAAAAGTGTGGTGAACCTTCAAAGGAAAAAGTGTGGTGAACCTTCAAACGCAAAATCAGAGAAGCTCTTGAAGGTTTTTTTTTGTTTGTTTTGTCTTTAATTTTCTCTTTTTTTTTTTGTTTTTCTGGATTGAAATTGATTGACTTATCTTTAATTAATTTAACAGAGGGGAAGCCAATTCCAACGGAGTTGAGAAATGAAGAAGCATCGCTCCGCCAAGAAATCGACCTCGAAGATGATTACACTGCTAGTATGTACATTTTTCATCTCAGGATCTGAAAGTGACTGAAATACTTTGGCTTTCTTTGCCGTTCTCCATCCCAACGACTTCCACCATTACCTCAACCAATGCAACGACAAGGGCACAATCGTTCTAAAATCATAGCTATTGGTGACATTTCAGCCACCCCCCCTGACGGGCACATGTAAGTTTTGTGTATTTCCTATGTATATTCTAGAAAGTCGTTTAATCCAAACGATACGTCTGAACGACTAATTATTCCTTTTATTGAGTCCAAACGATACGTCTGAACGACTAATTATGACTTTTATTGAGTCCAAATGATACGTCCGTATGATTAATTATGACTTTCATTGAGTCCAAATGATACGTCCGTATGACTAATTATGACTCTTACTAAGTCCAAGTGATACGTCTGAGCGACCAAGGATGGCCTATAGAACGCCGTTAATCCTTTAGAAACGTCAGAATAGCGACCAGGATACATGCATGTGACACACAGCAGAGACATAAGATTATCTATGATAAGAAATTTTTTCAGAAGCAACGTAGTAAATGGTCACCCCCATAGGCGACCCAAAAAGTACGATGATTAGTAATCTAAAAGTTATGGCACCCCTTAGGTGACCCAAAAGTTTAATACAAACAGTCATCCCTTGAGTGACTTAAAACACAGTTTGATTAAAAATTAAGTTTAAAGGATAAGAGGCATGACATAAGGGACTAGGAGATTAAACGTCAGAGACCTTCTCAGCTTCCTTCTCCTCTGACGTTTCAGCTGGCAAGACAGTGGCTGGGGATTCCTTCTCAGTCTCAAGGTCAGGAGGCACATCCGACGCTATGAACCCAGCACAAGACGGGGCGTTTTCGTCAACCTCATCATCCATAAGATCTTTCATTGACCCCATGAATTGGATGTATAGGTCGGTGTCCTTTTGCGGCGTCCAGGTTGCTGTTTTCTTCATCAGGAACTGGTACATCACCTTCGCCCTGACCCTAGTCGTCACCTCAGCCTCGAGCATGTCCAGCTCGTTCTTCTGTGCGTCGACGCTCGCTTGACGCGTCGAGATCTCCAGACGAGAAGACTCCTCCAACCTAGTTGCCCTCAGCCTTATCTCTTCTTCCAGCTCCTCCTCATTCTTTTGCAAAGACTTCTTCATGTCCTCCATGGCCTTCTTGCAGGACTCCACCTCGTCGCTCTTGGACTTTGCGTCCAACTCAGCCTTCTCCATTCTCTGCTTCATGGTCAGATGACCTTTCAGCAGAGAGGAGATCTCCCTCTTAGCCATCAGGAGATGTTGAGAAGACTGCACAAAAAATATAAGACGTGTCTTTAGAGAGTCGCAAGCTATAGTCATAAGAGGGCATAATGTTTGAAAAGGGAAGTCGGAAGTTTATACCTGAAATAGGAGTTCCAGCCCATCCGACATCATGCGAGGAAGAGTATGTTCCTTGATCCTTTCCATTGCGCTGGGAAAGAGGAACCTGTCTGCTTCAGGCCATATGGACCGTTCCAACGACATGAAGTCACTTGGGACGGTCACAGAGTAGGAAGGCCCACTCTTGTCCGGAGGGGCCAAGAAATCAGTTTTGCGCGTCTTGGACGCGACGTCCTGTTCATCGTCCAAATGGATGAGACCGCGTGTCCTTCTTTGCTGTAGCTAACGACAGGGACTGTCGCGTCAGCAGAAGATTCCCCTTACGTTTGCGCAGCATCTCAGCTAGCGCTTGACCGTCCAAACTCCCCCTAGGACGCGACTGTGATGAACCTGTCCAAGAATACCAGAGCAAGTTAGTAACGCAAGGACCTTCCTTAGAAAATCCTACTTAGAAATAAAAGACAGATGGACTAACCAGATGCCATAGATGAACAACTGTCTTGAGAAGCAAAGAGAACCCTTTTGAACTGCCTGTCGTCCTCTGGCACCTTCAGAAACTTGTCACAGAGACTCTGAGACTCGTCGCGATGCGACAATAGTTTTGGATTAAGACCTGCAGAAGAAACGATGTAAGAATGGTGTTAACGACACGTCGCAAACTTAGAAAAACTGGAAATTAACACACCTTCGGTATTCCAGCCACCGACCAGAGACGCCCCGGCTTCCCCTAGCGACGACCTCTTCACAAAAACAAACCTGTTCTTCCAACCCCTGTCGTTTGACTGAATTCCCCCGACCAGAGGTTCTAACCTCGCCTTAGCATGTAGAGCTATCCTATTTTTTGCTTTAACCCTAATTTCATAGTGCAACAGTAGGTCGTGAAGGGTGAAGGCCTCTTCCCAAGACGCTGTCACCCTGTCGATGACACTAAGAATCCTCCAGACTTGGGGCATGATTTGTCCAGGACTGATCTGGTAAATCTGCATCAAATCCCTTGCCAGGGGGGTAAAAGGAAGCCTAATACCTATTTTGAAAGGGTATTCGTAAAGCACTACCCATTTTTGGGGACACGATTCTGGGGGTTCGTCAGGTTCGGCATTCCTAATGACAGTACTCTCAAGCAAATTTCCTAAGTCTAAAAATCTTAAAAGGTCCTTTTCTGACATCGTCGACAATTCGTCCTCATTCTCTACCCTTAATTCTACAGCTTTCTCCTTCCCTTTCGACTTCTCTTGATTTTTCACAAAAGTCCTAATACTGCGTCTACTTGGAGCCATGAGAACAGTAGAAGAAGAAAAGATAGGGCGAATCAAAGGAAAAAACGAGCGAGAAAGTGTGAAGTTACCTGGTGTCAGCGATCGATTTCCCGGCGGAGAGAATAAAGAGCGTTAAGGAAGTTGCCTTACTTAAATAGAGAGAAAGATTTGATGAAATTGGAAGTGGGGATTGAGTTGTTTAAAAACCGCCTTAGTTATTTATGCCAACCAAAAGCAATCATGACAATGGGACCAACAGTTATAATTAAAACGGCATTTTAAACAAAAAAAACTACCTTTTTGCAGTTGGCGACTCTTGAGTTGCCAAAGATAAACCGTTCGAGAGGATTCCCTTTCCTTCCTTATGTTCTCTTCGGAATTTTTTCTAAAAACTGACAAGTGCAAAGATTTAGTTTATGATTTTTTGATCTCCTGATGATTTAGACAGAACTTCTTTGATTAATTTAAAGGTATTTTTTACAATTGTCTCATGGGCTTTGTGTCACCCCGATTTCAACAATTGGGGGCAAACTGTTATGGCTGAATTTTTTACAGGTTGACATTGACGCAAGGACGCGATGACGCGACGACATGACAACCTACGGCACAGTGACGAAGAAAATTAGACCTGAGGACGTAGCAGGCAATGCGGAATTTGAAGCTGGAACATTAAATGAGTAACGGTCTGGCTAAATAAGGAAAGAGATTAACCAACCATAAATTCAGCCGTTAAGAAGCGTGGGTCAAGACGTTGGCACATAAGTGAAGGAGATCGCCGTGATTTAAGCAAGGAAATCAATGTAATAATGAGTAGATTTATTGTTGTATTCGTTGGGAAAAAGCCAAAGGAAAGAAAAGGCATATAAAAGAGGAGAGAGGTCATTTTCATGTTTTTTACGCAACATCGTGAGAAAGACACTAAGGTGAACTTGGCATTCTTGTAAACGACACTCAGTCACAAAGAAAGATAGTGAACGATATTAGTTTGGTGGATCTCTAACCACCCGCGGTTATTACCCATCTTAATTGGGGTTTTCCGCATCACCATTTTTGTCTGTTCATCCCCTTTGACTCCCCTTTGCATTCTTTCGTCGCATTGACCTTAACATTATATGGTTAACACGACCCACAAACTTCAATTTCATCGTTAGCGATAAATTTTAGCATAAACAATATCTTATAGCGAGTTGGTATTTGGTATTATGTTTTCTGATGTTGTTTCTAATTATTTAAGCTCTTATCTGTTTCTATTTGAGCTGGGAGAACTGCTAGTTACTCCCCAATGATTGTGAAAATTGTTGTATCTTTGTGCAGATGGTGACGCTGTTTAGAGTGGTTCTAGTCTGGTTCGGGGGTGTGTGTGTTCCCCGTGTGAGCAAGGAAAGAGAGCCTGTCCTAGTGGATGAGTATTTCAATCTGGACTCAGGATTAGATACTTAGTTGGTTTAAGTAGCTAATTCTAGTTTTGACTTATGTATTGGAACCATGGATTTCAGTTGTCATAGTTTTGTTTACTCTATGATTTTGAGGTTTACTTGGTGGTGTTATGACTCTTGAGACTTATTGGAGATGAGGGTATGGGACCTCATTTTCCCTTTTGATTATATGTACTGGAGTTGACTTTTCCTATGATGGTTATTCTATTTTGTTCTACTCCTTAGAGTGGCATCTCCGTCTCTTTGAATTTCCGCCCATGATTACTTCTATAAGTTATGTACTCTTCTTGGTATCTTGGGATGTACAGTTGGTATCAGAGCAAAACGTTCCAGAATCTCTGTTTAGGATGCTGTTATTTCACCAGAAGATGAGTAGACTTGTGACTAGGATTACTAGTGTCTTAGATTTCAAGTCTAGAGTGTATGAGTGTTACCTGGGTAGGAAGTAAGCCTGGGGAAACATTTTGTTTACTATGTTTATCGATTTAATGTTTGCTTATGTGATTTTTATAGACTAATGTGATAGTTTCTATTTTGTAGTATGCCTCCACGACAACAGTTAGCCGCTAGAAAGGAAGCTGGGCGTCGTCGTCGCATAAGCCTGGAAAATGCTTTCATCTCTTTGGCTAATAGAGCTGTTTCTTCGGGTAGTGGGCAGTCTGCTTTCGACCGGTTTGACCGTCACAGGCCCCCTACTTATGATGGTGTTGCTAATCCTGTGGCTCTGGAAAACTGCTTAAGGGAGATGGAGAAGCTATTCACGGCAACAAACTGCTCTGCTGTCGAAATGGTACCGATTGGGACGTATTATCTGAAGAAAGAGGCGGATAATTGGTGGAGTACGGTGAAGGATGCGTGTATGGTTACAGCGAGTTTTGGGTGGACTCAGTTCTCCGCCAAGCTGAAAGAGAGATTCTACCCCGATGAGTTGCGCTGGCAAAAGCAGGAAGAATTTCTATCTCTGACTCAAGGGAGTATGGACATCCAGAAGTACACCGACCGCTTTACGGAGCTGTCTAAATTTGCTGGTACTGTCATTCCCACCGAAGCTGAGAGGGTTAAGAGATATATTAAGAAGATGAATCCGAGGGTAAGGACTCTGGTGCTGTGTTCGGGGGTTACCACTTTTCAAGCTGCTTATGAGATGGCCCTCTGTGTTCATGCATCAGTGAGAGAGGAAGAAGCTGCTAAAGCCGCATCCGTAAGGAAGCCTTTTCCGTCTGTTGCTCCTAGTCCGGCTAAGAAGCCGAGGTTCGAGCCGAGTTTCCGTGGTGGATACCAAGGCTCCGTTTCTAGGCAGGGTTCTGATCCGTCCAAGTGTCGGAGGTATGAGAAGCCTTTACATCCGGGAAAGGATTGTGAGGGTGCTGCTATTATTTGCTTCTATTGCAGAGAGGCGGGTCACAAGAGTTATGAGTATCCCAAGAATCCGAGGGCTACAGCTAAGACCCCTGTTCCTCCTAGTCATTCTGCTCCGCCAAAGAATCGGGTTTACAGTATGACTCATTCCGACGCCGATGTTCATCCCGACGTCATCTCCGGTACCTTTCTTGTTAATTCTGTTCCTGCTTCTGTGTTGTTTGATTCTGGTGCTTCTGTGTCTTGTGTGTCTAATTCGTTTGCCAAGAAAGCTAATTTGACTTCGAGTTCTCCTATTCGGACTCTTATTTCTCTACCTTCTGGGGAGAACTACCCTTGTTTGGCTGAGTATTGTGGAGTGCATATCTATGTGTTGGGTATTGATCTGCCTGCCGATCTCAAGGCATTCTCCATGGTCGAGTTTGATGTTATTTTGGGCATGGATTGGTTGTTCAAGTATCGTGCTCAGATTCATTGCCGCGATCAAAAAAGTGATTCTTCGTAGTCCTTGTGGGGTGGTGTTGAAGAAGGGAGTAAAGATCGTTTCTGCTCTCAAAATGCAAAGGCTCCGTCAGAAAGGGGAGCAAGTGTTCCTCTGTATGGTGAAAGATTTGACCCAAGAAGCGAAGTTAGAGGACATCCCTGTTGTCCGTAAGTATCCGGACGCATTTCCTGATGAGCTACCGGGTATCCCTCCTGAAAGAGAAGTTGAGTTCAGCATTGACTTAACTCCTGGTACTGCTCCTCTGTCAAAGGCCCCGTATAGAATGGCGCCTGCTGAATTGCAAGAGTTGAAGACTCAGTTGCAAGAATTGATTGATAAGGGATTTATTAGGCCAAGTGTCTCGCCGTGGGGTGCTCCTGTTCTGTTTGTCAAAAAGAAAGATGGGAGTATGCGGCTTTGCATCGATTATCGTGTATTGAACAAGGTGACTATCAAGAATCGGTATCCCTTGCCCTGCATTGAGGATCTGTTTGACCAGTTAAAGGGTGCGGGAGTATTTTCAAAGATTGACCTGAGGTCAGGTTATCACCAGATTCTGGTGAAGAAGGAGGACATTCCTAAGACCGCCTTCCGAACAAGATATGGGCACTATGAGTTAGTGGTCATGCCCTTCGGTTTGACTAATGCCCCTGCTGTGTTCATGGATCAGATGAACCGCTCTCTCCATGAGTTCCTGGATTTGTGTGTAGTTGTTTTCATCGACGATATCCTGGTGTACTCTAAGAATGAAGAAGAGCATGAGAGGCATCTGAGGTTGATCTTGGGTATTCTGAGACAACAGAAGTTGTTTACAAAGTTCTCCAAGTGTGAGTTCTGGCTGAAGGAAGTGTCGTTCCTAGGCCATGTTATCAGCAAGGATGGAGTGATGGTGGATCCTTCTAAGGTTAGAGCTGTGGTGGAATGGGAGAGTCCTAAGAATGTTTCCGAGATCCGGAGTTTCCTTGGTCTTGCTGGTTATTATCGAAGGTTTGTCAAGGACTTCTCAAGGATAGCTCAGCCGTTGACTAAATTGATGAAGAAGGAGAGTAAGTTCCTGTGGTCTGAATAGTGTGAAAAAGTATTCCAAGAATTGAAGAGGTACCTCACTACCGCTCCTGTTCTAACCTTGCCTACTGAAGGGGTTGGGTTTGAAGTTTATAGTGACGCATCGAAGCTTGGTTTGGGTTGTGTTCTTATGCAAGAAGGGAAAGTGGTGGCGTATGCATCCAGGCAGTTGAAGGTGCATGAAAAGAATTACCCTACTCATGATTTGGAGTTGGCTGCTGTGGTGTTCGCTCTTAAAATCTGGCGACACTATCTGTTTGGGGTTTCGTGTAAGGTGTTTACCGACCACAAAAGCCTCAAGTATATCTTCACTCAAAGAGATTTGAATATGAGGCAGAGGAGATGGTTGGAGCTGATCAAGGATTACGATCTGCTGCTGGATTACCATGAGGGCAAAGCTAATGTGGTTGCGGATGCTCGCAGCCGTAAGTCAAAGCATTCTCTTATTGCGGTTAGAATTCCGCCGAGAGACTTATGTGATGAATTTCAGAAGCTTGAAATCGAAGTGGTTCCTCGGGGTTCGGTGGAAACTCTCTGTGCTATGAGTGCCGAGCCTGCCTTGTTCCTAGAGTTGCGAGAGAAGCAAAAGTATGATCCTAAGTTGGAAAAGATCCGTGAAGCTAAGGCTCAGGGCCGAGCCGAAAATTTCAGAGTCGACTCCGAGGGAGGTCTAAAGTTTATGAGTCGGTGTGTGCCTAATGACTTGGAGCTTAAGAAGAAGATTCTCGAAGAAGCTCATTGTACTCCCTACTCAGTTCATCCTGGGGGTGATAAGCTTTACAAGGATCTCAAGGCTAATTTCTGGTGGCCTTGCATGAAGAGGGAAGTGGCCGAATTTGTGGCCAGGTGTCTGGTGTGTCAAAAGATCAAGATCGAGCATCAGAGACCGGGTGGTTTGCTACAACCATTACCAATTCCTGCGTGGAAGTTCGATTCTATCTCGATGGACTTTGTTATGGGTCTTCCGAGAGCTGCTGGGGGTAAGAATGCGGTGTGGGTGATAGTGGACCGATTGACTAAGGTAGCTCGGTTTATTCCGATGAAGAATACTTGGTCTATGGAAGAGTTAGCGGAAGCCTACGCTAATGAAATCATTCGGTTGCACGGTGTTCCGAAGGATATAGTATCTGATCGTGACCCTAGATTTTTGTCTCTTTCTGGTTGCTCTGCAAGAAGCTTTTGGTACTAAGTTGAAATTGAGTACCGCTTTCCATGCTGCTACGGATGGGCAGACAGATTGTGCTTTGGAATTTCAAGAGTCTTGGTTGAAGTCATTGAACTTGGTGGAGTTCTCTTACAACAACAGTTACCATGCTAGCATTCAGATGGCTCCTTATGAGGCCTTGTATGGGCGAAAGTGTCGTAGTCCCACTTGTTGGAGCGACATAAGTGACTCGTTGGTGTTGGGACCAGACTTGATCCAAGATACTGTCGAGCAAGTAAAGGTGATTCAGGCGAGATGAACCGCTCAAGATAGGCAGAGGTCTTATGCAGACTTGCGTCGGAAGCCTATTTCTTTCACCGTTGGGGATAAGGTGCTGTTGAAGGTGTCTCCGATGAAAGGAGTGGGGAGATTTTGGCAAAAACGTAACTTAAGCCCGAAGTATGTTGGCCCTTATGAGATTCTCGAGAGGATTGGGGAGGTGGCTTACAGATTGGCTATGCCCCCTGAGTTGTCGAGGGTGCACGATGTGTTCCATGTGTCGCAGTTGCGGAGGTATCGCAATGATCTGTCTCATGTCATTCCTATAGAGTCGGTCTCTATGGAGCCGAACATGACTTTTGAGGAGCGACATGTTCAGATCTTGGACCGTCAGAATTGTGCTCTAAGAAGAAAAGTGATACCCTTGGTTAAGGTGCTCTGGAGAAGCCAAAAGTACGAGGAAGCCACTTGGGAGACGGAAGAGTCGATGAGGCTCAAGTATCCCGAGCTTTTTGTCTCAGGTATTTCCTTGTATTTTAAGTTCGAGGACGAACTTTTTCTTAAGGAGGGGAGATTGTAACACCCCGAAATTTCTCTGAAATTTTCGTGTGTTAATTATTATTATCTTATGTGATAAATTATATTTCTATTAAATTATTTTCGGAAAGTATATATATATATATATATATATATATATATATATATATATATATATATATATATATATATATATATATATATATATATATATATATATATATATATATTTACACCTACATTATTTTAATTGACTTTGTGCAGAGGTTATAATGTACGTCTTATTTATGTGGCATTGTGTTAGTTGTATTATATGGTTGTCTGCATTGTTCTTATAAAACGGACAATGTAGAACTTTTGCGTGTGTCGAGTGTATAATGTGATCGTATATTACGTGTATATTTTTATTACGTTGGTAATAATAATTTTTAGTTTGGAAAACATATACTTATACATATTATTTTTGAACGTTTTACTTAGTGCCGGGAAATGTACATTGTACTAGTGTTAGCCTACGTACATTATGTTATATTTTAGGGAGGTCCGAAAATTCTGATTTTTAGCCTTGTTATACGAAGAGTTTGGACAGTTTTTTAAGTTTCTCTTGTAACGTTGCGATAACCAAAGGTCATCTCTTAGTCTACCTTTCTTAATGCCATTTAATCATCACCCTTTCACCTTCATTTTTCTGAAAATAAAATCAGCAACCTTTGGTCTTTGTGACTCCATTTCACACCCCATTCTCGTCCAACCATTACAAAGGAAGAGAAAGAGTTCTTCTCTCTTCTCGGTTTTCGTCCATTTCTGCACACCCATTTTCTTTGCATCATATCTCCTTCAATTCTTATCCGAATTGAGCATGTGAGTAGTCAAAATCTATCTAATCGGAAAGATCTTGCTCGTGGTATAATTATTTTTTGAAGAAAGGGGAATACGCGACTGCAGTTTTCGTTGCAATCAGACGAGTCATCCGGTTTTGTTCCCTGTCGCACCTTTACGAAAATAACAGTAGCCGGAGATCTAACCGTTGGATAGTCTTCAAATTTGGACAGAACGTTTATGACATCTTGTTCTATACTTTGACTGGAGCGATTTGGATTCCGAGCTTTTGATCACCGCGAATCATAGTCGGAACAGAGCAGTGCTAAGAGTTTTCAACATTCAAGTAAAAGGTAACTAGCGTTTTTCTAGTTCGGTAGAGTATAGATATTGAACTTAGGTTGTTAGAAATGCATTAGAGAACATAGTATCATATTAGGAAGAACTTAGAAGATTGTATGGTTAAAGTTCCATGTTGTTATTGTTGTTGTTTTGTTGATGATTTGTTATTGTCGTTGATGTGGTTGGTGTTAGAGATTGTTGTTGTTGTTATTATCGTTGTTGTTGGTGTTTGGGGTTGGTTGTTGTTGTGATTACGTTGTTATCGGTGTTGGAGTAGGTTGTTGTTGTTAATATCGTTGTTGTTGGTGTTGGAGTTGTGCGTTGTTGTTATTGTCGTTATTGTTGGTGTTGGAGTGGGTTGTTGTAGTTTTTGTCATTGTTGTTGTTGTTGGAGTATGTTATTGTTGTTGTTGTTGGTGAGTCGTGGGTGTAAGGGAGGCTGGAGTAGGCAAGGATGGCTGGAGCAAGCCTCGGAGGAGTTTCGTGGGCGAGCGAACGAAGCTCGAAAGCCACGGCAGAAGGCTGCTCGCGACTCGCGACGCTGCCAGTCGCGTCCCACGAGCCTCGTCGCACCTCGCGACGGGTGGTCTGCCCCTGGGTCGTGATGTGGTGACTTTATTTATGTTTTTGGTTTACAGCTTGTGTGTTTGGGCTTGGTTGGTCTTAGGTAAGTATGCTAAGGATGTTTGAGTAGTTTTGGGTGGTTTAAGTACTACGTTAAGGGTATGTGTCCTCATGTGATGGGTAACTCTTGGTTTTGAGTCTTGGAACGTGCCGATTGTTTGTGTTGGTTGTGCAAACTCATGTTGGAACCTTGTTGGGTATGATTGGTTGAGTTTCACTCATAACTTGTTCTTATTGATGATTGGATTTGATTGATGTGTGCTTGTCTTGTATGATTGCACATTGTTGATAGAGTAATCATATGAACGGTATGGTTCAAGGAGTTTGCGGTAGTTATTCTAAGGGCGGTATGGTCCTAGAAATTTATGCTCGTTAACCTAAGGGCGGTATGGTCCTAGGCTTTGGTTACTAAACCGTGGGCCGTAGATTATGGTCCATTGGTTACTACGGGTGGTATGATCCGTAGATTATAGCTATTCGAAAAGGGCGGTATGGTTCCTCGAATATGCAACGTTGGCCTTGGCGGCATGGTCCAATGAGTCTACTCACAGGCGGTATGGTCTGTTATGCTTGAGCTTGTGGACCGCATTTGTTGCATTTGTTTGCAACGTTGACCGCATTTGTTACATGGTTGTCGTTGGTATCTTATAGCGAGTTGGTATTTGGTATTATGTTTTCTGATGTTGTTCTAATTATTTAAGCTCTTATCTGTTTCTATTTGAGCTGGGAGAACTGCTAGTTACTCCCCACTGATTGTGAAAATTGTTGTATCTTTGTGCAGATGGTGACGCTGTTTAGAGTGGTTCTAATCTGGTTCGGGGGTGTGTGTGTTCCCCGTGTGAGCAAGGAAAGGGAGCTTGTCCTAGTGGATGAGTATTTCAATCTGGACTCAGGATTAGATACTTAGTTGGTTTAAGTAGCTAATTCTAGTTTTGACTTATGTATTGGAACCATGGATTTCAGTTGTCATAGTTTTGTTTACTCTATGATTTTGAGGTTTACTTGGGTGGTTGTATGACTCTTGAGACTTATTGGAGATGAGGGTATGGACCTCATTTTCCCTTTTGATTATATGTACTGGAGTTGACTTTTCCTATGATGGTTATTCTATTTTAGTTTTTGTTCTACTCCTTAGAGTGGCATCTCCGTCTCTTTGAATTTCCGCTGCCATTATCTATAGCTATTACCTTATCTTAAGGCTATGTAACTCTTGGTTTTGGACAGGATGTTACATAACCTCTGAGGGTTCTTAATTGAGGACAAGTGTGTTTGGGGGCAGGTCTCCCGCCTTAGTCGAAGGAGCCTCCTTCAAAGAAGGACCATCAGGAAAGATGGCCTTCGAGACAATTCCCCTCCCAGTCGAAGGGGGAGCAATACTCGAGCTGGACTTGGCCAGTTGACGGCGTTTAGCCGCTCGAAGTGCCTCTACAGTGATCAAATGCTGAGACATTGGCACTCAAAAAAGGAGTTTGGTGGTCGAGATAAAGTAAAGAGAGAAGTAGAGAAATGAAATTGTGAGTTCTAAATGACCCAGTCCCGTACTTATAAAGAAACAGGACCGCGGTTCCCAAGGTTGCAATAAATTCAACGCCCTCATTGGGCTACACGTGGTGGCCCAACCACGCCATCACGCGCCACAAGCTCGTCATGTGCCTCGAGATTCAAGCATCTAGTACGAAGCACAAGATTCAAACACCCTTAGGGATTATCGAAGCTCGAGGATATCATACCTCGAATAAGACTGCTCAATCGAGTGGCATGCAAATTAAAAGTTTGAAGCAAAGCAAAAAGGGAAAATGATGCACACCGAAGTCCAATAAAGGTTCTATCATTGACATGAAATTTACATCCGAAAAGTCACTGAGAAACCCGCTAAATACAAAAGGGCGAAAGACAAGATCGACTAAAGGACTCAATCACAGTTACTTCACGAGTCGCTGGTCGAAGTACTTTAGGTATCCTCGAAATTAAGGGAAGTGGAGGCACTCAAGTCAGCTTTCCCCTTGGGATCTTCCTCTCCACCTTCCTCCCCTACCTCGGTATTCTGAACCTCATCCGCTAGAAGCCCTCGATGTCGAGGGAAGCGTCAGCTTCGAGCTCCTTGGAGATGATTGAATTATATTCTGTCTCGACCACGTCCCAGTCGAATGAGGGGTATGTTTTTCCCAAAGCCTCTCGAAGGTTGCCTAATATAACCTCGGTGAAAACCTCGGCCCCGAGTAGCCTCATATCAGCTGCAAAGTCCTTGCCAGTCTAAGAGTCTTGCCACTCCTGGATAACAAGCTTTATGGCCTTCGAAGATTCACCCTTCGAGGCGTCATACTGGCAGTATCAGCAACACTTACATCGATCCAAGAAGAGTGAAGGGCTTCGACTTCCTCCTCCTTGGTCGAATTTCGGCAGACCTCGATGGTCCTTAGTGAGGAAGTGCTTCACAGCCAGATCGAAGCGCCTGGCTTTTTCCATCCCAGACATCTCTGTAAAAGGCTGCGAGCTAGAATCTAGGTCCAGGGTCTTCCTCTTTTTACAAGCCGAAGGATCCTCCTCTCGAGGAGGGGACTCCTCCCTAGTCTCTCGAGATGCGGATAGCCCCTCCCTCGATCGAGGAGTAGAGTCCGCATCAATTTTCCTCCGGTCTTTACCCCCCTGAAAGGTGACGATGGCCGAGGCTGTAGGAGGTCGAGTACGGGGCCTTTTCGAGGGGTCCTGCAGGCAAGAGAAACAAGAAACAAACAATAGAAAAGGGAAGGTCGAGTAAGGGAAGATGTTACCTTGGGGGCTCGAGGAACCCGAGTGTCTCCCCTCGACACCTTCTAGCGAATCTATTCCCGAACCCGCTGGTTAGCCGTTAGACGCTTCTGCATCACTTTCCTGATCTCTTGGCAGGCAATAACTATACAAAAAGAAGCCAAGTTAGTGATCAAATAAAAAGCATCCGGTCGAGTACCTAACAACGAGTTCCCTACCCTTGGGATAAGCAGGGCTGAACCCCATTGCCGAAAGGAAATGTTCATCACTTAGGTCCTCCGCACCAGGATTCCAATGTTAAGGAATCTGCTTTCGATCACCATGGACGATCGAGGTGATGGTCTCGCATTAAATAGCCACCCTGGCTTCATCCTCAGTCATTCGAGGGACAAATCCCACTACTCGCCCCGATGAATATACATGAATTCAATACGAAAGTATTGTTGGTTCGAGGGAATAGTTCCCACGATCCTGTAAGGGAAACGGGCCTGGAAGCTCCACCACCCTTCTCTGTGCGAGTTCGGGACATGACTACCAACTTCATCATGTTCCGCCACAAAGTCAAAGAAGGTTCCATGTCCATCATAGTACAAATCGCGAGGAAACCCACCAACGAGCCCACATTATTAGGCATCAGTTAATGAAGGGAAAGGTTGTAGGAGCGGAGTACCTCGACTATAAATGGATGAAGAGGAAACCTCTAACGAAACTCGAAATAATTTAGAACATGTTTGAAAAAATTTGGAACACAATTGATATTATGTTGTTTTGCTATTAATTGATGGCTAATTTTCATTTATTAATTGTTTTTTTTGTTAAGTCTACAAACAACTTTTTCTAGTATCATCCATTTCCCACCTGCATCACCCGCTATTGATGGATGCATGGGGCGAATATGAGGTTGATTTTTTTGGCAGGTGATGAATGGTGTGGATGAGGATTTGGATCGTGATGGGGCGGGCTGAGGATTTGGGCCAACCGTCCAAGCCCAATTTATCCGGCCCAAAATCGGATCAATAACCCATGTTTTGATCGTATCTGGTGATGTTTTTTGCATTAGGTACATATCCTATCTTCAACCCATTGCGAGTCCTACTCCTAATATTGTTAATTGGTTTTAGTATCGAATGTTTTTTGGACTTGTAAGTGGACCGAATTCTCTTCCTTCGCTTTGGCTTATTTAACCCTATTTTCAGTTCTATCAAATTTATCATTATGTTTATTTATATTGAAACAATATACTACCTAGTTACTCCGTTCTCTGAGAATTGCAACATGTAGGTGTCAAAATTTTTAAGAAGATAAAAGAGATGGGGAGAGATGAAAAAAGGGATATGTAATAAGGAAAGAGATAGAGAAAAAACATAGTTAAATCTAGTGATATTGCCATTGATATAAAACTGATAAATAAAGAAAATGTTGTAACTTGTAATAATAAAAGCACGGAGGAAGTTTAGTGGAAGCAAAGTCGGCTACGCTTAGGATAGGCCAAGAAGGCTAGTGGTGGTGGGAATCGGAATTATTATCTCATAATTGAGTAATCTAATAAGTACAAAAAACTCATCACAGCTACCGTCCTAAAGGAACAAACAATTTAGGACTTCAGTCTTTGAATACCTAAAAAAACACCACAACAAATTATCCTTAGGAAAGGCCAAGAAAACTTGGTTAAATATGGAAAAAGCGGAGACTAAAAGCTGATGGTCTTCTCCTGAACTAGTTTGGTATGTGCTAAGTACCCTCTGCAATAGCTCATAGAAAAATAATATAGCCTCCTAACAAAATTATATAGCTCATAGAAAAACAATATAGATTCCTAACCAAATTAAATTATCTTGCGTTGTTCATACCTGCTATATTATTTGGTAGTTGGCAATAAACTTCTGTCCTCGTCAACTTATTAGAAAATAATAATCACCCATTATTTTTATGATTATATATTTACCAGTTTAAATGAGTATAATACGTTTTGATCATAAAAAATTCGTTGTTTTTATAGCATACCTGCTATTGCTATATATCATAAAATGAATGATTTATCAATATGATTATGAGTAATCCAATATATGCCTCTATTAACAAATTAAAATTAATGGAGTCACTAGCTCTTATTCGTGTGAGGGGGAAAAGAGCCAAGTTATGGTGTAAATCAAAATCCTCACACGATTAACATTATTTGGCTTGACGAAATGGACTTTGGAGAATAATGTAGTCATTTAGATGGATGGGTTTTTAGGTGATCATTTATAATCATGAAAATATTGGTTACTTCGAAACAATGAAGGAGAAAGACGAAAACATATATTATTCATATGAAGTAGAGTAGTTGCTAAAAGGCTTGTTGTTATATGATGTTAGCTACTAATTATATTATACTACCTCTGGTTTTTAGTTTAGCCATTTGTTTGGAACACGTTTGCCGATACACTAATTTTAACCTTAATATTCCTAACTATCAATAAGCAAAAATTATAAAAAGTTAAAATTTGGATAATAAACATTGATAAGACGGATCTAACAAGATCTCAAATGACAATATTTTTCATTAAGTACACATCACAAGAGATAGTCAAAGTCATCATGTATGTGAACAGTGTCAAAAGTTGAAACTGGTAAACTAATAAAATTCGGAGAGAGTATGTAGGATTTGAATATGTGCATTAGCTTCAAAATGCAGTCAAATTTAGTATTTGAATAATGTGAAAACATTCAATATAACATGTATATAGAAACAGAGGTACTATTTACTAAATATATATAGTTGTAAATTATAATCAAGTTCAAACTAGTAAAATAAGTTTTTATCATAAAAACTAGGTTTCATGATCAGAAAAATATGTAAGTTATAATCACCAACAACTCTTTTAATTTATTATAGAGCCTAAATTATGCCGCTTCTAGAATTTAAAACTAAAAACTAAAAATTAAAAATTAAAAAACTAGAAGTGACACCTATGGAGCCATCTCTGAAAAAAAAAATGCCATAAAAATGTAAATTCAAGTGAATCAAATTAAAGGAGATATATATTGGGAGTAAGTTATACCTATAGGCTATAGTTCGTAAAGGTAAATTTTGCCACTTTTCAAATATAATCCTATATATACCGAACACTTGGAAGCGTATCATCATAATTCACAACTAAGTTTACCACCTTGATTAGGAAAAGTTAAGAGACACAAATTAAAAAAGAGAGATAAGAATGGCTGAAAGTTATGAGAAACTTCAGCAATAAGGAAGTAGTCTCCTAAAAAGTTTAATTGTAGGCAAGAAACTCCGTCTCATTCTTAATTTAGATAACATACTTCTTCACTCAAAGGAGATTAAAGATTTAACCTCTTTTTATCAAAATTATTTCGAACGTTATGATTGTCAAAGGTGGCTAAAGGAAGGAAAATTGTACAGATGAACACGAGTAATTCTAAACTAGCTTTTTGTGATTTAAATTCTCAATTTCTTTTTCTTTACGGTATGTTATATATGTTAATTATACTTTTTTAATTGAAATTCAAGCTTAAAGTAATAGGTAAAATTTGGTCACACTTAATTCCTTAATTCTAAGACATTGCAAAAGATTATATGTAATTGTAGTATATAAATTTATTAAGAAATCTCAATTAGTACTTACATATCAAACCCATGCAAAAATAAAAAAATAACCATATGCAAAAATAATAATTTTAAGCGCATTTAAAAGATTATACTTTTATATATATATATATTATATATATATATATATAATATATATATATATATATATATATATATATATATGCATATTTTTGCATATTTTTTTCTAATTTGTTAGTCTTTCTAAAATATTATTTAGTAGATTTATTTCTACGTATATATTACTTGTTTTTTTAATTAAAGTCATAGTAATTTGTTAAAAAAAATTGATTTATAAATGACATATACAACTATAATCATTAATTTTTTGATTTTTTCATCATATACCTTGAACCCAACGCCACCACCCTTGGGGGCTCGAGGAACCCGAGTGTCTCCCCTCGACACCTTCTAGCGAATCTATTCATGAACCCGCTGGTTAGCCGTTAGACGCTTCTGCATCTCTTTCCTGAGCTCTTGGCAGGCAATAACTGTACAAAAAGAAGCCAAGTTAGTGATCAAATAAAAGCATCCGGTCGAGTACCTAACAACGAGTTCACTACCCTTGGGATAAGCAGGGCTAAACCCCATTGTCAAAAGGAAATGTTCATCACTTAGGTCCTCCGCACCAGGATTCCAATGTTGAGGAATCTGCTTTCGATCACCATGGACGATCGAGGTGATGGTCTCGCATTAAATAGCCACCCTGGCTTCATCCTCAGTTATTCGAGGAACAAATCCCACTGCTCGGCCCGATAAATCTACATGAATTCAGTATGAAAGTATTGTTGGTTCGAGGGCATAGTTCCCACGGTCCTATAAGGGAAACGGACCTGGAAACTCGACCACCCTACTCTGTTCGAGTTCGGGAGATGACTACCACCTTCATCATGTTCCGCCATAAAGTCAAAGAAGGTTCCAAGTCCATCATAGTGCAAATCGCGAGGAAACACACCATCGAGCCCACACTATTAGGCATCAGTTGACAAAGGGAAAGGTTGTAGGAGCGGAGTACCATGACTATAAATGGATGAAGAGGAAACCTCCAACCAAGCTCGAGGTAGGCCTTGTACAGAGCTATGCATCCCGTCGGAGGGGTGTAATCAGTCTCGGTGGGTTATGGGATGTATAAAGCGTACGGAAGCGGAGGTTACCTCCCAGGAATTGCATAAAGGGACCTCGGACATAAAAATGCGCTATGCCCTTTGCCTGAGATTGAGCTTCTTCCTCCCTACCACTCGTGCTCAGGCCAAGGGAATGGTCTTCACTGCTCCCCCTCCATTATGCGGACTACCTGACTATCGAGAAGATCGTCTAAGTAACTCATTATGGTCGGGGTCGAGCAATGGTCACAACATGCGGGGGGTTGTTTAATTCCTTCTCCCCCCCCCCCCAATCAGAAAGAATCGCTCGAGCACGGTAAGGCATCGAGCACCCGAGATGGGTCAGGATAGTCGAATGCTACGCACACCATGAGAACCCCATTTATTAAAACCCCGTCAAGCAATGGTTCGAGTTGAGGAGGAGGGGTCCCCAAGGTAGACGACAATCCCCCATTATTCATTAATAGGGGGCTCCATCCATAAGGATCCATTTAAAACTAAGCAAAAGGAGTAAATCGTACCTTTATTGGAAGTCCCTCGAGATCCTATCCCAATTCGAAGTAAGGTTGTCGACTTCTAACGCTCTCGAGATAATTTTTTTGGCGAAACACAGAATTCCTAAAGAATCAAAATGTGTAAAGAGACAAAATGAAGTCTTTTCCCCTCATTATATTGGACCACCTTGAAAGTAGTAGTTGACATCTGACAGGCTCGAAAAGCTCTCGAAACGATGTCCGGACTGGGCCTCACAGAAGGCCCAATAATGTCCATCAGCTGAATCCAAGGACCATGCACAGAGCAACCACCGAAGAACCACCCCTAATAGGAACATCCTCCCTTAGTTGCAGTCCAACCCATCCCCGCCCAATGGGTTGACTGGACACATCTAAGTTCAAAGACCTACACTTAGGCACTTCACCCAGATCGAGTGAAGGATACCCTAGATTCACCACAACTACTAGGTTGGCGCCCGTCAAGAGCTACAACGTCAAGACTCATCGAGATACTTGGGGCTCATTAAAACCTTAGTAAATCTCGAACAAGGTCGCATCACCCCTCGAGTTACTTTCGCTCATTAGCCCCTGAGGCATCTCGAGCGAGGTGTCATCAACCCCTCGAGATACTTGAGGAGCCATCTCCAGCGAGGTGTCATCGACCCCTCGAGATACTTGGGCCTCATTAGCCCCTGAGGCATCTCGAGCGAGGTATCATCGACCCCTCGAGATACTTGGGGCTCATTAATCCCTGAGCAATCTCGAGCGAGGTGTCATTAACCCTCGAATTACTTGGGCTCATTAGCCCCCACGACATCTCGAGCGAGGTGTCATCAACCCCTCGAAATACTTAGGGGTCATCAGCCCTCGAGACATCTCGAGCGAGGTGTCATCAACCCTTCGAGATGCTTGGGGCTCATTAGCCCCCGAGGCATCTCGATCGAGGTGTCATCAACCCCTCGAGATACTTGGGGCTCATTAGCCCCCGAGGTATTTCGGGCGAGGTGTCATCGACCCCTCGAGATACTTGGGGCTCATTAACCCCTGAGTAATCTCGAGCGAGGTCGCGTCACCCCTCGACGTCCTTGGGCTCATTAGCCCCCAAGGCATCTCGAGCAAGACCTTTCGAGGACCTCGGGGTACTATCAACCCCTGCGACATCTCGAGCAACATCAGCCCTCGAGACCCAGCATCCCTTGAGATATGTTAGGCCTCTAGTCCCAAGGGGCACCTCCGCAAAAGCATAAGGGTAGCCGAGTTTCACCTTCCATGGGGTGGCGAAACCGATATTCCGTAAAACACATGGCTTCAGGAAAGCCTTCTCCCACATATTTTGTGTGGGGCTAATGTTTGGGTCCAATAAGTTCTTAACGGGACCCACTCATTCTCAAACCTTGTGTCAGCCTGGCAAGGCTCCTAGTGGGTCCCACCTATCCTTGGGCCTTGTGCCAGCCTGGCAGGGAATTTTTTCACATTCCAACGTGTATAAATAGGGATCAGATCCCCATTTATTGAGGTAATGAATTTAGACAAACCACTTGATCATCGGAGGAGCGATCTCGAATACAACCCCGGGGGTAGTCTAACTCTCGTTTTTGCAGGGCTCACTTCATTCCCTGAGTGACCGATCACCATCATTAGCCATCGACTCCTAATCTCGATTCATCCCCCCATCTTACAAGTTTTTACCCGAAACACCACCCATGCTATTGCGTGCCTCCCACAACTATCTTCCTTATGTCTTAAGGCCATCCTCGCAAACCTCCAAGGCTCCAAAATAACTAATATTCAAAAATAACTCAATAATTATAAATTACACAAAATAAGCTAGAAAATGATAAATGAAGAGGAAAAATGACTCTAAACATGAAGAAAATTAGGTATTTGAGTGATACAAATATCACTCATCACACAATGAAGATAATAACCAAGGTGAACCAGAAGTTGTCAAAGCCAAATAATCTTTGCAGCAGCGTAAGCATCATATTAATATTTAGCTTCGACGGAGAACTTAGAAACAGTAGATTGCTTTTTAGAGCGCCAATAAATCATCTTATTCGTAACAAAAACAGCATAACCAATAGTAGAATGTATGGTATTCGAGTATGAATATTACTCACTGTCTTTGAGTTTCTTTCTAATGGTCAGCCTCATATTTTTTATGTTTCGCCCTACTTTTAATAATATTAACCCTTTTATTTATTAATTAATAATTATTCTCTCTATTTAGCCTCACTTGTTTTTAACCCTTGACAAACTTTAAACAACGACCACCATTGAGCATCATATACTTGTGCCCACTTAAAACACCCACCTTTAAAGCTCGAAAACGTTCCTAATTGTCAAGAAGATATCCCACTAAAAATTATCTAACATCTTATTTGATAATAATTTGTTTCAAGATATTAGTAGGAAAATAATGCTAAAGTGAGTTATGTACTTATGAGTTATATAGTGGGGAAAGTCAATGTAGAACAACTAAATATATGAAAGATTTTTTTATTTTAAAAATAAAAAAAGATACTAAAATTGAATATTACAATTCAACCCCACTGAACAAAACATTATTATTTATTGCAACAAGAACAGTTCATACATCATGATACATCATCATCTTGAGTCCATGCATGGTAAAAGAAAATCGCATAAACGCATCCAGTGTTATACAAAACATAAAATGTACTTATGAAACTTAAGATTAACAGAAACACAAAATACGATAATAATACTCCCACAGGCCACACCACGTCCACGACTCAATCACCATAAGTAGTGATAGGATATAATTTGTAGACTTAGATTACCAGAAACTCAAACCCCCTTTACGACACGCCGGGGTAAGTCCATCAACTCCGAGCTGAATGAGTTCGAAACCATTATTGTTGATAAAAAGCTGGAAAGCAGAGGAAAGAATTCGAGCACCAGGTAATATATCAGTAATATGCTCAACAGAATCACCTTGTTGAAAGGACACCAACCAATCACCTCCAAGATCTTTGATATAAATCACACATTCTTCCTCCAAAGTTTTATTGTAATATCGGACCTCATACTTCTGAGGAGCACTGTAATAAGGGATATTACCATAGCAGAGCTTATCTTCGGTCACGCCCGGTTCGATATCCCCTTCAGTGTACCCAGTATTAGTAGGAAAGAAGGGGTTCAAAAAATGGACTGAATTAGATGAACTATTCGTAATTTTTTTAAGAATCACAAACCCAAAATTCAGCTTTACATTTCCTTCTTCATCTACAAAATTGGGAAGAGTGGTGTTTTGGTTCTGATTATCCGCCATTACTATGAATTAATAAGATAATGAGGGAGGCTAGCTGATGGAGGAACAATCAAGAGCAAAATTGGCAAATTTATAAGGAGCTATATCCTTTAAATATTAATTCTTTATAATTATTATTGACAATGGATTGATTAGTATGTACAGTTAGCTAAGAGTGACTCACACCACATTTCCATCGATTACCTCCGCTTTCTTTTTTTCCTTTTACTCGCTATATATTTCTTAAATGATTGTTTTTTTTTTTACTTGATACATTATTTAAAATTTTCTTATTTGGAGGCTTGATCTACTAAACAGTAATGCTCCATCCATATCAAAATGATCTGAACACTGGTTGGGACGCCTATTTTAAAGTGATAAGTTGTATTGTATTTATAAAATGTTATTTTATTTAAAAGGTATCAAGTAATACTTGGTCTAGTGGTAAGGAGAGCACCCTTCCAACCTCAAGATTGGGGGTTCAATCTCCACTAGAAGCACTTTGAGGGTAGAGATTCCCCTTATCCTTCCCCCTTACTCTCAAAGTATCTGGCCCATTAAGACAAGGGTGGGCTCCGGACCACTTCTTCTTACCAAAAAAAAATATTTAAAGAGTAGATATGATATAGGAATTTGTGAGGTAACTTTATTAGAGAAGAGAGAAAGTTGGATAACTTTTTATTGATAATAGGTAGAGTGTGGGCCAAAGGTGTTGAATATATAACTAAGAGATAGGAAGAAATGAACTAGAGATGGCCAACGGTGTGGGCCAATCCAACCCATCCAGCCTAGCCCACCTCGTGGGACGTGTGGGCCGGGCCAGTAAAAAGCCCGGTCCAGCCCAACTCGAGCCGTGAAATTGGTGGGTGGGTCGTGGGCCAGATTTCTTGAGCCCAACCCACTAAAGCCGGCTACTAAAACCGTCCAGCGCAGACCACGAAATCGGTCCAGCCCGATCCATTAACCAGTCCAGCCCAGTCCAAATAAATATTGAACCAAATTGTGTATATTATAATCAAATTGTATATATTTCAATCAAATTGCATAGATTATAATTCAATCAAATTTTAAAATAATGAAATTCTTCATTAATATTGGTAATTGTAATTGTATATATTTTAATTCATTTGAAAGATTTTATGTAACAATAATGAATAATTTCAATGATAAAATAATTTTGAAAAAAATTCTCATGCCGGCCCGCCAGTCCGGTCCAGCCCAATAGACCCACGAACCGCCAGAACCGCTTCTCGAACCGTGAAAACCGGTAACAGGCCAGTGTGGGCCAAGATTTTTCAGCCCGCGGACCAGGCCACCCAGCCCATAAATTTCACGGTCCGGTCCTAGACCTTGAAATCTCAGCCCAGCCCGCTACAACCTACGGTACGGCCCGCCCAACCTGCACCAGTGGCCATCACTAAAATGAACAGTGGTGGAAGAAATGATAATGCAGGTTGTATCTTCCACTAACTCAAGAAACAAAATACAAGCTTATATAACATAAGCAATAACAAAGGAAACGTAAAAACAGTAACAAGTATCTCATAACTAAATATTAACAAACCCACTAAAAAACTGAAGCACAACCACGTTTTCCTAATATTTTGCCATAAACCCACTAATTTAACCATTTTTGGGTTAATTAACTAACAACCTTACTGACCTTAGATTAGCCTTAGAAACTAACACCCCAAAACAATGCAACTAGTATTTGAATCATTCCAACACTCCCCTTTGATTCAAACTCTCACGCCACATAACTTCAATAATTCCATATTACCATGAAATACAACTGCCACAAACAAGGTACCACGAACACGACCACACGACTAGGAACACTTGACTTTAGAATAGGTTACTATCTTCTTCCACGACATTTTGAGTGAAGTTGCTTTGTGTACCTTGCTTATCTCTTTTCTTATCCCAACACCGTTCTTCTTTGTGCCCATACTGTTTGCAGTAGTAACATTGGATGCTACTCAAAGATTGACGTTGTCCTGCATATTGATCACGCCCTCCAATTTCTTCGCAACCTTGACCTCGACTACCCATACCACGACCCCGATTAGGGATGGGCATGGGTCGAGGACCCTACCTGGACCCTGTTGGACACGACCCTAATTTAAGGGTCTGGGTCCAACTTTTTCCGAGCCTAAGGGTCCGAGTCCGGGTCTGGGTCCAAGTGACTTTTTTAGGGTCCGGGTCCGGGTCTTAAAATTTTGGACCCAGACCCGACCCTTAGACCCTAAACTTATTTAATATATACATTTTGACTTTTTTTAAAAAAACAAACTGATTTTCTAAAAGACTAAAACCTAAACTAAAACACCAAAACACCCATTCTGGAATCTTATGTAAGTTGTGTTTGTTTCTTTTTTTCAGTTTGTATGTTTGTGTTTTTGTTTTTTTTTTTCAGTTTATATATTTGTAAATTATGTTTGTTTCCCTTTTTTTTCCAGTTTATAAGTTTGTGTTTGTTTCGTTTTTTTTTTAATTTATATGTTTGTGTTTGTTTCATGCGATCTTATATTTGTTTCATGTGATTTTTGTATTTGTTTCATGCGAATTTCATATTATTATTGATACTAATGCTGAAAATTATGCAAAATAAAGAATTTAGGCCTGCACCCTCCAGACCCTCTAGACCCTCCAGACCCTAAGGGTCTGGGTCAGGGTCCAATTTTTTCAGACCCTTAGAGTCTGGGTCCAGGTCCAGGCCTGGGTCTGCAAAAAAATTTAGAGTTCGGGTCTAGGGTCTAGCTGGACCCGACCCAGACCCGACCCTTGCCCATCTCTAACCCTGACCACGACCTCGACCTCGACCACGACCATGCCCACGACCTCGACCTTGTGCATAGACTCTTTTTCTTTCATTTTAAGTGATTCAAAATTACCATGGAGGTCTTGCTACTTGACATAATTTACCTAAGCTTCCTTTGTTGTCATAGCTGTTGAAATTCGAGGAAATATATCATCATTCACTGCAGATTGGATGATATATAAAGATTTCGCATTTAATTTGCGATTATCACGTAACTTCTTATCGGGTACCTTTGGTGGCTCCTCTGGTTCCTCATACCCGCACTCAACAATATCTCGTAACTCCATGAATTGAAACATAGTTTTCATCTTGATACTCCATAAATGATACTTATTCTCACCCTTAAAAATTGAAATTTGGGACGAATTTGAATGAATACCATTAGTGGTCATGACACACACTCAAAATTTGTTTTATTTTGGAAAACCTCTCATCCTTCTCCTTTTTATTTTGTTTCTCTCCCTAGAATCTAACCTGAAGCTCTTGATATCATGTTGAATATATAACTAAGAGATAGAAGATGAATAGTGGTGGAAGAAATGATAATACAGGTTGTATCTTCCACTAACTCAAGAAACAAAATACAAGCTTATATAACATAAGCAATAATAAAGGAAACGTAAAAACAGTAACAAGTATCCCATAACTAAACACTAACAAACCCACTAGAAAACTGAAGCACAACCACTTTTTCTAATATTTTGCCATAATCCCATTAACTTAACCATTTTTGGGTTAATTAACTAACAAATTTACTGACCTTAGATTAGCCTTAGAAACTAACACCCTAAAACAATGCAACTAATATTTGAATCATTCCAACAAAAGGAGTGTAAAAAAAATACTCCATCCGTCCCATAATATAGTGTTTATTTCTTTTTTTTCACAAGAATTAAGGAAGTAGTAGCATACTCAAAAAATATTTACTGAAGTACTTTTGTCTTGGAACTTTGTTTTCTTTTTCCTTTCAAAAAATATAAAAAGTAATAAATTTTTCTTGGAATGGTGCAAAGTAATAAATAGGTACACACATTTTGAATGTAATGTAGGGATATTTTGGAAAGTTTGTGTAAATATTGAGGATAATTTAGTCAAAATAAATAGTAGTAAATATTGATGTAGCATGTAGGCACAATATTTTGGGACACCTAAACAGGAATGTAAGCACTATATTATGGGACGGAGGGAGTAACACATTGGTATTTGGGACCATGCAAAAAAAAAGTGTTCAAATTAATTTGGGACAAAATTAAACATTGAGGGAAATTCAAACTATTTTGGGAAAGGGGTAGTAGTTTTTTATTGTGTTTTGTACTTTTCCTAGAAATTAAAGGTGTTTTTATACTACTTTTCCCTGTAAAAAGTAAGACCCCCACCTCATCTAATGCTAAAAGGGTTAAAAAGTACATCAAAAAATATTGAAACAGACATCTCCAAAAAAACTAGTGAAAACAACAATGTAGTAATAAGTAAAAAAAAAAAGCAAAGGGAGTACTAAGAATGTGTTAGTTGAAGAGAAATTATGTGGATAGACCTGTCCAAGAATGACCCGATTCGATTTTCTTGGGTTTTGAGCAATATATCTCTACCTGAAATATGAAATGATTGTAATTAACTTGATAAAATCAAAAATTTAGGGTTAAGGTTAGGGTTAGTGTTGAACCAGATCCGACCCAATTTAGCTGAAATTCTAATAAAATTGTAACAAAAAGTGTCCTACATAGTTTTATAGATAATTTGAATAATAAAATTATCAAACATAGTTAGAGAATTACATAAAAAAAGAGTTTACTTTCACATAACCTGCAATTTTTTTTTTGTTATGACAGAACATCCTTTATAATACCCTATTGATCTGAACTTTAAGAATTTTATTGGTTTAAATCATATACTTCATATGGTACTAATATGATCTTTATATCATACCCCCTTTATCAAGTCATTCAGGCTTTGTCTAGTCAAAATAAGGCTTCATGGTGTACTAGTTCGATTCTGTTTGATGTCGGTATGGAGGTAGCCGCCTTTCAGGAAGTCAGTTTTCGTCATATTCGTCGGGAACACAACAAAGCAGCGGTTTTCATGGCTTCGAAGGGGCACTTCTATAACTCCCCTACCCTTTTCTTTCCTCCTATGATGTTGATTTTTTGGTTGGACCCCGCGGTTGGGATTTGACTTAGTTTTTCTTTCCTTGGTCAAAAACAAAATTATCATACTCCCTTTGTATATCTACTTTAACTATGCATGGTTACTTGCACTTCTAATTATCTTAAATAATCTTCATTATATATTAGTAAAAATTATAACACTCGAATATTAATAAACTACTCATTTAGATGAATCAAATATGAAATAATAGTTTTTAAAACAGTAATTACACATTTAATATGCAAAATAGAAAAATAAAATTTAATAGAAGGGGGTCACTAACTCGTATTCCGACCCTAACAAGACGATCAACCCGTATATATCAACCCTCATCCGACACGACCCGAAAATACACTCGACTCGTATTTGATTTGAACCGTATTAACTAAATCCATATCCCGCCACTAGACTCATTGGACATGTGCAGTCCCTGCTGGAAATCAGGGTCGGGTAAAGTGGTGTACGTATGTTGAACGCATTTTTGGAAATTTGAACCGTATTAACTGAATCCATATACCGCCAACTTGAACCTAATTAGTTTTGGAAACTTTTCTTATAAAACTTGACATTTTTGCATTTTTTTGTTATGAAACTGCCATTTTAATCCTGTAATAATAAGAAGAATCCTGCCATCAGCCTACTTTTTCTCTTAATCATTCTCCAATCATGGCAGTTATTTGTGTTTTGTCCTATTAGAAGAATATTCCTGTATTATGCTCTAGGACAGCTGTAAATGATTGATGAGATCAGCTTGTCAGGGTTTATTCTCTTTCCTCTATATATAGGAATGTAAGGCCTATTGGTCATTCAAGCTTTTACTGAATACAAATCTAAGGCAGCAGCCATGAGCTTACCCTTATTTCTCTATATTCTCTAAGCAATATAATTCTAATGAATCTACTACACATCTGATCCTAATTTACTTATCATGGTATCAGAGCTAGAAATGTAGTAATAGATTCGTTTTTTTTCTTCTCTCTTAAATTCTTTTCTCTAAAATGGTGGTTGATACACAAAGCCCCCTGTATCTTCACCCCTCTGATGGAGCGAATTCCATTAATGTTGAAAAACTTACTGGACCTGAGAACTACAGGTCTTGGAGAAGATCTATGGAGGTTGCTCTTTCCTCCAAAGGAAAGCTTGGATTCGTCCTAGGCACAGTCACAAAACCTACAACAGATGCAACAAAAAGTGATCAGTGGGACACTTGCAATTCCATGGTAATATCTTGGATTTTCTCCTCTTTATCAAATCAAGTTAAAAAATCTGTTCTTTATTTAAGTTCAGCAAAAGAAATCTGGGTTCACTTGGAACAAAGATTTTCTATGTCAAATGGGTCTAGGAAGTATAAAATTAATAGAGATTTATATGCCTTGAAACAACAGGGATCTATTAATGATTATTATACTAGCATGAGAAGTTTGTGGGAAGAGCTAGACTCTATGAATATACTTCCTACTATGACCACTATGACTGATGAAGTGACAGAGTTGTTGAATACTATCACTAGATACCAAGATGAGAGTAGATTATTTCAGTTTCTTAATGGTCTCCATGAGTCATTTGGACCTCAAAGAAGTAATCTATTAATGCTCAACCCTCTCCCTACTCTGGAATCTGCGTGTGCTGTGCTTCAACAGGAAGAGAGCCAAAGAGAAATTCTTCCTTCTAGCAAACCTGATCCTGATGTTTCAGCTATGTTCAGCAGAAACAATTCATCTTCATACAATCCTGATAGAAATCTTGTTTGCACTGTGTGTGGTTTGAAAGGGCACTCTGGTGCCAGATGTTGGCATGTAGTAGGATTTCCTAAAGGACACCCCAAACATAAACCATTTCAACCAGGAAAAAATATAACCAAACCAGAACCCTTCAAATGGAACCAAAACTAATTTCCAACTCACAGAATGGCAAACACTGCCCAGCCTACTGTTTCTTCTCCCTCTTCACACTCTAATGTCACTCTCACCCAACAACAGTTTGAACAACTCCTAAAAATGCTTCCTAGTTCCTCCAATCCTTCAGCCATGACTGTTTACAAAGGAGGAGACACTGATGATGAACTTGAAAATTTCTCAGGCATGGTATCTTGTCACAATGCCTTAAGCAACCTTGATGAGTGGATCCTGGATTCAGGCGCCTCAGATCACATGACATCCAACCTTTCCAACTTGTCTCACACAACTTCAGTAGCTAAACACCTCACTATCAACCTCCCAACAGGTGATACAAGCACCATATCTCATATTGGGTCTGTGCTCCTGTGTAATGGCCTTGTCCTGCATCAAGTGCTATTTGTTCCTCAATTCAAACATAACCTTCTCTCTATTAACAAGCTCATCAAAGATAACAACAGTGAAGTGATATTCTATGCAGATCACTGTGTGATACAAGATGCAACAACCAAAGTTGTTCAAGGCCTTGGTAAAGCAAGACATGGTTTATATTATTTTGTAAACCAACCTTTAAACACTTCTGCCATATCTAGTCCATCTCTCACTAATCCTATCTGCCTTGCAGCTGACACATCCACTACTAAATCCCTTCCATTTGCCCTCTGGCATCACAGGCTTGGACATGCCTCCATTGGGAAACTCAAGTATATTGAGTGTATTAAACCTTCCATCTCTACAAATACCCAAATCTGCATCACATGTCCAATGGCTAAATTTACTAAACTCCCTTACACTCTCATCCAATCTCACTCTCAAACACCTTTTGAACTTATTCACATGGATATTTGGGGTCCCTATAGAGTGTGTACAAGAAAGAAATACAAGTTTTTCTTGACTATTGTAGATGACTGTAAAAGAACAACCTGGGTTTATCTGCTGGAACACAAATCTGATTCTTTAAGTACTCTTGAATCTTTCTATAACTATATCTTGACACATTTTGAGTGCAAAATCAAAAACATCCGGTCTGATAATGCATTGGAGTTTCATGACTCTTCTTGTCTACAGTTTTTCTCACAAAAGGGCATCCTACATCAGACATCCTGTGTTGATAGACCCCAGCAAAATGCTAGGGTGGAGAGGAAACACATGCACATCCTTGAGATTGCCAGGTCTCTCAGGTTTCAAGCAGGCCTACCCCTCTCTTTCTGGGGTGATTGTGTCATGACTGCTGTGCATCTGATTAATAGGCTTCCCACACCTGTTCTAGGTAATAAAACTCCTTATGAAGCTTTATTTCACCATCAGCCTAGCTATGAACATCTAAGGGTCTTTGGATGTTTAGCTTTTGCTTCTAACCCTCAACTCACTTCTGATAAATTCCAAGCAAGAGGCATCCCTTGTGTGTTCCTTGGATACCCTTCATCACAAAAAGGTTACAAACTTCTCAACCTAATTAATAAACAAACCTTTGTTTCCAGAGATGTTCTCTTCCATGAAACCATTTTTCCTTATCAACTTCAGTCCCTAGAAAAATACATGCTGCCCTTACCTACTTCTCTCCCTCACAACACTCATCTCACCTCATCTTTGTCTCCTGAAATAGAAACTAAGAATTCTGATATTGATACTCCACATGACTCTCCTCCCCCATCTCCTAGTCCTGCTACCTCTACACCTACAGTAACTTCTCCAGCTCCCTCTCCACCTCCCAGAAGGAGCACTAGAAATATCTATCAACCCACTTGGTTCACTGACTACATTACCACTAAACCTCCCCCACCTTCTCAGCCTATAGCTAACCTAGCCTTTCAAAGCATTGATCCCCAATTTCACTGCTTTCTATCTCATTTGACTGAAACAACTAACCCTCTTTTTTTCAAACATGCAGTTACACACACTCATTGGGCCTCTACCATGAACAAATAGCTGGCAGCTCTTGAAGCAAATGATACTTGGGACATCATGCCTCTTCCTCATGGAAAAAGAGCAATTGGCTGCAAGTGGCTCTTTAAAACTAAGCATAATGCTGATGGGAGTATTGACAGGCACAAGGCAAGACTGGTTATATTGGGTAACAGGCAACAATCAGAGGTGGACTATGGTGAAACTTTTGCTCCAGTAGCCAAAATGACCATTGTAAGAGCTACTCTTGCTGTTGCTGCTATGAACAACTGGTATACCACACAGATGGATGTCACTAATGCCTTCCTCCATGGTGACCTGGAGGAAGATGTGTACATGTCTCTCCCACAAGGCTACACTCATGCTGGGTCCAGAATTTCTGTGCATTCTCCCTCATTTTCCAACCCTCCTACTTCTTCTTCTCTTGTCTGCAAGCTAAAAAAGTCCCTTTATGGCCTAAAACAAGCCCCTAGACAATGGTTCTCTAAACTCTCAGCAACCCTTCTCTCATTTGGCTTCCTTCAATCCAAAACTGACTATAGCCTTTTCACCAAGTCATCCAACCAAAGTATCACCCTGATTCTAGTTTATGTAGATGATTTGCTCATCTGTGGTAATGACATGGCAGATATTGAACATCTTAAGGTTCTTTTGTCCAGCAAATTCAAAATGAAGGACCTTGGCCCAGTCAGATATTTTCTGGGTTTGGAAGTTGATGTCTCACCCACAGGCTTCTTTGTTTCTCAAAGAAAGTATACCACTGACTTACTCAAAGAGTATGACATGCTACATGTCAAACCTTTGAAACTTCCCATGGAATCTAGCCTCAAACTTACTCCTGAACAGGGTGATCCCCTCCCTAACCCTACCTCATATCAACACTTGCTGGGCAAACTAATCTATCTCACAGTCACTAGGCCTGACATAGCCTTTACAGTACAGATCCTCAGTCAATTCATGCACTCACCAACTACTACTCATATGCAAGCAGCTAAAAAATTACTTAGATACCTTGCTGGTACTATCACTCAAGGCATCCTTCTAGCTTCATCTTCTACTGCTCAGTTGACTGCCTACTGTGACAGTGATTGGGCATCTTGTCCCTACACCAGAAGATCAACCACAGGCTATTGCATTCTTCTAGGAAAATCTCCCATCTCTTGGAAAACAAAAAAACAATATGTGGTGGCTAGGTCCTCAGCT